>NW_015160985.1:6280-13118 GCF_001447785.1 Gekko japonicus
CAAGTGTTCCCTCTAAGCTGAGCGAGTGTGAGCCGGGCTCGCAGTTCTTTAGCCTCCGGCTCGCGCGTTTCTGTCTCGGCTCAGGAAGGGGAGGGCTCCAGAGCAGATTCACTGATACTGATGCAGCGACGGTCGGGTTGCCAGCCTCCAGGTGGGGCCTGGGGGATCTCCCGCTTTGACAACTGATCTCCAGCTGACAGAGATCAGCCCCCCCCCCCTGGAGAAAACGGTTGCTTTGACTGGTGGGCTCTAGGGCAACTGTACCATGCGGAGGCCTCTCCCCTCCCCAAGCCCCGCCCTCTCCTGGGTCCAGCCCCAAAGTCTCCAGGTGTTTTCCAATCCAGACCTGGCAGCCAGTGTTCCCTCTAAGCTGAGTTGGTGTGAGCTAGCTCGCAGCCTTTTAGCCTCCGGCTCGCACATTTTTGTCTTCGCCCAGGAAGGATGGGGGCTCCAGAGCAAACTGATTTGTGCAGTAGCACAGATCGCCGGCTTACAGCTTTAATGCCAGTCGCTCACAAAGTAGAGTCTTTGCTCGCAAGACTCCACAGCTTAGAGGGAGCGTTGCTGGCAACCCTAAGTGAGGGCTCCAGAGCGGACGGGTTGATGCCGCGGCCAAATCGCTCGCTCACAGCTTTAACGCCGGGAGCTCACAAAGTAGCGTTTTTGCTCACAAGACTCCACAGCTTAGAGGGAACATTGCCCCACACAGCTGGAAATGTTGCAGTCCATTTTACCTCTTCATTCTCCAGCATGTGTGAACAAGGCTGGAGAGAGAGGGCAACCTTTTATACTTGTCACATGAGATCTGTGTAGCTCTGCCTCCTAACACTTTTGAAAGTTTGCCATCAGCAGCATCTTCTCTGAGCCCCCTTTGACCCACGTGGCTGGGCTACACCTCTTGACCTCTGCAGCCAGGGGATGCTCCTTCGTCTTTGTTGTATCTGGTCTGAGGGAGGCAGAGAGAGACAGCAGGGATTTGCTGGTGGTGGCCCCCCAAAAAGTCCAGCAAGCTTGGCCTTCTGGATTGCCGGTGCATTCCAACCTTGTGCACCATTTTCTGCCCTGCAAGTGCTGAGGCAGGGAAGGCTTTGTGTGCCGGCTCGGACTGGGCGAGGCAGGGATTTGCCAGATAAGGTATTGCTTGGAGAAACAGCCGGTCGGGTGGCCTTAATGTTTTTACCGTGGCCGTGGAAGGCTTCCCGTCGGGAGACGTCTTGGGCCGGGGTTCTGTGTCTTGTACGATCTCTTTCTCCCCTGGTTTCCTTAATATTCTATCAGAGAGCAGAAGGATAAGCCGGTGGAGGTTTCCCTGTTTCTGGGCCAGCTCAGGTTCTTGAGCTCCGATATTGATTTACAACATTTCTCTGTCCCCCTTTCTGCCTGCTTCGGGGTTGTCTTGGTCTGTGGGCTGGCATTCCAAGCTCTGTTTGAGGCGGGCGGGTAGGGCTTCGGTTCTCCACCGCTCAGATTATCCCTTAAAGTTGATTCACCTGCTTCTCTGGAGTGGTGGAAATATTCAGATCATTCCTTCCAGGTGAGGCATGGCTTTCAAATGAGGCCTTGCACTGCAAGGGGTTTCACACGTGCCAACGCGGAATGGAAGAGCACTTAGAATGGTTGAGCAAGGAAGGTGAACTTTAGGGGATGTGGAAACCTAGCTTTGATCCCCCCCCCCCCCGGCCTTTGGGGTGTGTGTTTCTGTTTCACAGGAGTGGTTCTCATCCAGTGTTCCCTCTAAGCTGAGTTAGTGTGAGCTAGCTCACAGTTTTTTAGCCTCTGGCTCATACATTTTTGTCTCAGCTCGGGAAGGGTGGCTCCAGAGCAAACTAATTTATGCAGTAGCCAAATTGCTCGCTCACAACATTAATGCCAGTAGCTCACAAAGTAGAATTTCTGCTCACAAGATTCCACAGCTTAGAGGGAACATTGGCTTCTCACCACTTTGGCGTTCGTGCCGCCGGCCTCTCGGGTGTGACCGAGACCTGAACGTGGAGCTGGCTGCCCATAGCACGAGCCATGCTCCCTCTAAGCTGTGGAGTCTTGTGAGCAAAAATTCTACTCTGTGAGCGACCGGCATTAAAGTTGTGAGCCAGCGATTTGGCTACTGCATCAATCAGTTCGCTCTGGAGCCCCGTTCTTCCTGAGCCGGAACAAAAATGTATGAGCCGGAGGCTAAAAACCTGCGAGCTAGCTCACACTTAACTCAGCTTAGAGGGAACACTGATGCACCGGGAGACAGAATGATGTGAGGAAGGAGTGGGTCTTTGCATCTGCTGCGTTTCGGTACAGGCTGCCTCCGTTCATATGTGTCACAGCTTATTACAATAGCGCATCGCTGACTATGCGCCAAGCTGTTCCTTTGGTGCCATATAGGGATCTAATCTTGGCAACGCAAGGAAAATGCGGGTCTGGGGATGGCGGTGCCAGAACGCTGTGCTTAATGTTACATCTGCAAAGCTCTGAAGGGCTGGTCTGCCTTTTCAATTCCGCGTGTGAGTTGGGGACTTTGGCACATAATAACAACCTCTTTTGGGCTCTGTATGCTGGGTGGAACCCTCTACATGGCCAGAGTTGCAAGTAAGGTTGCCACCCTCCAGGTGGGGCCTGGAGATCCCCCAGAATCACAGTGGATCTCCAGATTAGAGAGAGATCAGTTCCCCTGGAGAAAATGGCTGCTTTGGAGGGTGGACTCTGTGGATAAACATATGAAGCAGAGGTCCTTCAATGGCTTAGCCGCAAGTTATAGATGGAACGCTGTCTAGGACAGTGATGCTCTGTGTTCTTGGTGCTTGGGGGGACAACAGTGGGAGGGCTTCTGGAGTTCTGGCCCTGCCGGTGGACCTCCTGATGGCACCTGGTATTTCTGGCCACTGTGTGACACAGAGTGTTGGACTGGAGGGGCCACTGGCCTGATCCAGCATTGGCTTCTCTTGTGTTCTTATATGGACCAGAGGTCCATCAGTGGCTATTAGCCACAAGAGATAGTTGGGGCACTCTGTCTAGGGCAGTGATGCTCTGTCTTGTTGGTGTTTGGGGGGGGGTCAACAGTGGGAGGGCTTCTAATGTCCTGGCCCCACTGCTGGACCTCCTGATGGCACCTCGTATTTTTGGCCACTGTGTGACACAGAGTGTTGGACTGGAGGGGCTACTGGCCTGGTCCAACATTGGCTTCTCTTATGTTCTCATGTCTGGGGCAACTGATGCTCTGTCTTCTTGGTGCTTTGGGGGGGGGGTCAGCAGTGGGGGGGCTTCTGGTGTCCTGGCCCCACTGCTAGACCTCCTGATTACACTGGTATTTTTGGCCACTGTGTGACACAGAGTGTTGGACTGGATGGGCTGTTGGCCTGATCCAACATTGGCTTCTCTGATGTTCTTATGTCTGGGGCAAGTGATGCTCTGTCTTCTTGGTGCTTGGGGGAGGGGAACAGTGGGGGGGGCTTCTAGTGTCCTGGCCCCACTGCTGGACCTCCTGATGGCACCTGGTATTTCTGGCCACTGTGTGACACAGAGTGTTGGCCTGGATGGGCCACTGGCCGGATCCAACACTGGCTTCTCTGATGTTCTTATGTCTGGAGCAAGTGATGCACTGTCTTCTTGGTGCTTGTGGGGGGGAACAGTGGGAGGGCTCTAGTGTCCTGGCCCACTGCTGGACCTCCTGATGGCCCCTGGTATTTTTGGCCACTGTGTGACACAGAGTGTTGGACTGGATGGGCTGTTGGCCTGATCCAATATTGGCTTCTCTTATGTTCTTATGTTCTTAACAGTCCTCAGTAGCTCAGTTGGAACTCAATCCCCTGTTATTCCACGGGGGGCTTACTTCTGGGAAATGGCTTTTGCTATTGCAGCCTTTGGCACTCCGGCGCTTGTGAAACAGGCATTCCCGTGCCCTTTGCACGTCCCGCTTTCTCTCTTTCTGGGACTCGCCCCTAGCTTAGATTGTGGTTCTGAAACCCCTGCAGTGAGTGAACTCTGTGTTACCTTCTTTGGTAGGTGTATCAGCTCTCTCTCTCTGCTGTCTCGAAGCGACAGCCGGGCTGTCCAATCATATCTTCTCAATTTTTAGATTGGGCTTCTTGGAAGAGAAGGTGACAGCTCTGGTGGTTTTTTTTGGAAGACAGCTTTCTTCTTTTTAACAAAACCCCTTCCCACTTTGCCTTTATCTCTGAATGCTGTTTGTGTGTTAACGTCTAAGCCAATGTTGTCGAACTCATTTGTTACGAGGGCTGGATCTGACATAAATGAGACC
This sequence comes from Gekko japonicus, assembly GCF_001447785.1. Classification (NCBI taxonomy): domain Eukaryota; kingdom Metazoa; phylum Chordata; class Lepidosauria; order Squamata; family Gekkonidae; genus Gekko; species Gekko japonicus. Next base: position 10,527 of record NW_015160985.1, read on the forward strand.
TTGTTGGGCCAGGCCACGTGTGTCATAAAAGGTAATGCCAGGGAGCGGAGATATAAACTTTATGAAGGACACAAACACAGAGGGTTGGTATTGTAGCACGGGGTCTAGGCCTTTCGAGGAACTATGTGTTTCCAGAGGAATAATGGATCAGGCTTCTGGGATAAACTTAAATAAAAAGGATTTATTTGAAGAGGAACAAAACTAGAGGTTGGTTATTACGTAACTGGCTGAGAATACGGTTCTTGTAACTATATTTGTCAACTGTATCACACACACTGTGAGTTTTAGTGCTGACAGGAATCTCTTTACTTAGGCAACCACACAGTTTAATCTCTGGGTAAATTTAACTTCTTCAAGAACTTTAAAGATTCACTATTGAAGATATATGCTGAGCTCTCTCTCTCAGATACCACACAGAACAAAATCTCTCACAGAGACCTCAGGACAAAACTCATATTATTTCTTTTTACACAGCACACTCTGCTCAGCCTGGCATTACCTTTTATGACAGACACGGCCCGGCCCAACAAGGTCCCATTCATGTCAGATCCGGCCCCCATAACAAATTAGTTCGACACCCCTGATCTAAGTACTAACCAAGGCCATCCAGGTCAGGGCTAGACCACAGGACTCTGGGGGTTTTAAGGCAAGAGAAGAACAGGGGTGGTCTGCCATTGCCTGTTCCGCATAGCTACCCTGGGCTTCCTTGGTGGTCTCCCGTCCAAGTCCTAAGCTGGGCAGACCCTGATTTGCTTCCCGAAATCCAACAAGATTGGTCTGTCCTGGGTCATTGGGGAACGCTTTTAAAAGGTTTAAGACCAGAATGCTTTGGGGTGGCTTCATAGCTGGGGGGTAAAGGTAAAGGTTCCCCTTGCTCGAAAGCCAGTCGAGTCCAACTCTAGGGTTGCGGTGCTCATCTCCGTTTCCAAGCCGAAGAGCCAGCGCTGTCCGAAGACGTTTCCGTGGTCATGTGGCCGTCATGACTAAACACCAAGGTGCACGGAACGCTGTTCCCTTCCCACTGAAGTGGTACCTGTTTATCTACTTGCAGTTTCTTGCTTTGGAACTGCTAGGTTGGCAGGAGCCGGAACTAGAGACGGGAGCTCACTCCGTCATGTGGCAGCCGGGTCTCGAACTGCTGAACTACCGACCTTCCACAGCCTGCAGTCCAGCGTCTTAACCACTTGAGCCACCACAGCTCCTAGCTGGGGGTTGTTGTTGTTCAGTCGCACAGTCGAGTCCGACTCTTCGTGACCCCATGGACCAGATCACGCCAGGCCTTCTGGTCTTCCGCTGTCCTCTGAAATTTGCTCAATTTCATGTTCGTTGCATCTATGACACTGTCTAACCATCTCATCCTTTGCCGTCCCCGTCTTCTTTGACCTTAATCTTTCCCAGCATCAGGGTCTTCTCCAGGGAGTGCTCCCTTCTCATTGGGTGGCCAAAAACCCCATGGACAGCTGGGGGTGGGGGGACCCCAAACCCAGAAGCTGATTTTTCTGCGCACGGTATTCTGCGCCTCCTTTTGACTGCAGTGGAGGTGGAATATTTCTCAGGAGAACAGCCAGTGTTTTCTCCTTGGTGTTGGTTGGCTTTAAAAAAAAATGCGTTCTGTATTTTCTAAGGAGTCAGGCTGCAAAGGTAATTCTGAGATACAAGCAAGGCAGATACCAGCTGAGTGTTGGTTGGCTCCATCTGCAGACGTCTTGGAGGGAGGGGAAGAGAGGAGTGTCCCCTCTAAGCTGAAGTAGTGTGAGCCGGCTCGCAGTTTTTTAGCCTCCGGCTCACAGATTTTTGTCTTCTCTCAGGAAGGAGGGCTCCAGAGCAAACTAATTTATTCAGCAGCCAAATCGCTCGCTCACAACTTTAATGCCAGGGGCTCACAAAGTAAGAATTTTTGCTCACAAGACTCCACAGCTTAGAGGTAGCATTGGTGGTCTCCCATCCTAGTACACATGGGGGTTTTTTTTTGGGGGGGGGAGCCCTCCCCCATTCATCTTGGCTAGAAACCGTACCTTTAAATTATTTTGAGAAGACTGAGTGGAGGAGACCTTTAGCGACTCAACCTGTTTTGGAAGGATTATCATCTTTTTACAGCGGCTTTCATGGAAAATTTGGGGATGGCATGGCTCAGTGGCAGAGCATCTGCTTGGAGTGCAGAGGGTCCCAGGTTCAATCCCTGGCATTTCCAGCTAAAAGGACCAGGCAGGAGGTGATGGGAAAGACCTTTGCCTGAGACCCTGGAGAGCTGCTGCCAGTCTGAATAGACAATACTGACCTTCAAGGACAGATTGTCTGATTCAATAGAAGGCAGCTACATGTGTGTGTTTGGGAGGGGCATCTTCAAGGAAAAGGGTTGTGGCTCAGAGACAGAAGGTCTCGGGTTCAATCCCCGGCATCGCCACTTGAAAAGGACCAGGCAGGAGGTGATGGGAAAGACCTCAGCCTGAGACCCCGGAGAGCTGCAAAGAGGGGCCATGGCTCAGTGGTAGAGCATCTGCTTGGCGTGCAGAAGGTCCCAGGTTCAATCCCCAGTATCACCAGTTAAAAAGGACCAGGCAGGAGGTGATGGGAAAGACCTCAGCCTGAGAG
>NW_015160985.1:13254-18783 GCF_001447785.1 Gekko japonicus
CCTGGAGAGCTGTCAAGAGGGGGCTGTGGCTCAGTGGAAGAGCCTTTGCTTGGCATGCAGAAGGTCCCCGGTTCAATCCCCGGCATCTCCAGTTAAAAGGACCAGGCAGGAGGTGATGGGAAAGACCTCAGCCTGAGACCCTGGAGAGCTGTCAAGAGGGACCATGCCTCAGTGGAAGAGCCTCTGCTTGGCAAGCAGAAGGTCCCAGGTTCAATTCCTGGCATCTCCAGTTAAAAGGACCAGGCAGTAGGTGAGAGAGCAGCTGCCAGTCTAAGTAGATAGTACTGACCTTGATGCGTCACGGGTCTGATTCAGTATAAGGCAGCTACATGTGTGTTTTCGGGGAAAGGCTGTGGTTGAGTGGAAGAGCCTGTGCTTGGCATGCAGAAGGACCCTGGTTCAATCCCCGGCATCCCTAGTTAAAAGAACCCAACAATGGGTGGCCTGAGACCCTGGAGAGCGGCTGCCAGTCTGAGTAGACAATATTGACCGTGAGTTTTCGGGGAAAGGCTGCAGTTGAATGGTAGAGCCTCTGCTTGGCATGCAGAAGGACCCTGGTTCAACCCCCGGCATCCCTAGTTAAAAGAACCCAACAATGGGTGACGGAAAAGGCCTCTGCCTGAGACCCTGGAGAGCGGCTGCCAGTCTGAGTTGACAATACTGACCGTGACGGACCGAGACCCTGATTCAGTAGAAGGCAGCTTCAGGTGTTCAGGTTCTGGTATCTGCTGTTTCGGGCTGGATGGAATTGTTGTTGCTGTTCGGTCGCACAATCGAGTCCGGCTCTTTGCGGCCCCACAGACCACATCACGCCAGGGCCTTTTGCAGCTGTTGAATCCAGGACGCTGCCCAGTTTGTCCCCCCTGTGCAGTGCCCCCATCCCCCCCCATACCTTTGCTTGAAATAGGGCTGGAGTGACATCTAATGTTCCCTCTAAGCTGTGGAGTCTTGTGAGCAAAAATCCTACTTTGTGAGCTCCTGGCATGAAGAAGAAAAAGAAGAAGAGATTGGATTTATACTACCCGAAGTTGTCTCAGAGCGGCTTACACACTCCTTTCCCTTCCCCTCCCCACAACAGACACCCTGTGAGGTAGGTGGGGCTGAGAGAGCTCTGACAGAAACAGCTCTTTTTCAAGAACAGCTCTTATCAGAACCATGGCTTGCCCAAGGCCATCCAGCCAGGTGCAAGTGGAGGAGTGGGGAATCATACCCAGTTCTCCCAGATTAGAGTCGGAGCACTTAACCACGACACCAAACTGACTCATAACTGGTTTCACAATTCCTCCAGTCCCTGCAGTGCTCAGTGTTGCTTGGCTATTTACCCTCCTGTTTGTTGTACATCTTCACGCCACATAAAATGACTGTTCTATTATCACTGGAATTCTGGAGGCCAGGGACTTGTGCTTGTGAGTCTCACTGCCTTTCTATAAACTCCTTTGCTTCTCTCTTGTGAGGAGGAGAAGGAGATTGGATGTATACCCCGCCCTTCACTACCCAAAGGAGTCTCAGAGCGGCTCACAAACTCCTTTCCCTTCCCCTCCCCACAACAGACACCCTGTGAGGTAGAAGAAGAAGAAGAAGAAGAGATTGGATTTATACCCCGCCCTTCACTACCCAAAGGAGTCTCAGAGCGGCTCACAAACTCCTTTTCCCTTCCCCTCCCCACAACAGACACCCTGTGAGGCAGGCGGAGCTGAGAGAGCTCTTGACAGAAACTGCTCTTTTTCAAGAACAGCTCTGAGAGAACTATGGCTTGCCCAAGGTCATCCAGCCAAGTGCAAGTGGAGGAGTGGGGGAATCAAACCCGGCTCTCCCAGATTAGAGTCCGCGCTCTCAACCACGACACCAAACTTTAACCACTACACCAAAGTTGTGAGCCAAGCGATTTGGCTGCTGCCTAAATCAGTCTGCTCCGGACCCGTCCTCCCTGAGGGAAGACAAAAATGTGTGAGCCGGAGGCTTAAAAACGGTGAGCTCACGCACACTGACTCCGCTTAGAGGGAACACTGGTCACATCTCGACTCTGGTCCGTTCCACAACAGGCAGGTTGGGCTGTCTTTGCCTTTCCTGCCCTTCCCCTGAACTCCAGTCTTGGTCCTACCCACAGGGGTGTGTGTGTTTTTTCTCTGAGGTGGCACCGTGCCAGTCCGTTGTCTCTGCCTTGTGATCGGTTTCCCTTCCATCCTCCTCCCCCCCCTTCCCCATAGATGGAGGAGTGTGGAAGCGTCGGTGCACCTACGAAATTCCTCCCTCTCGCCCCCCTCCTCCATCTGCTTCCCGGCTGTCATTGGGTGGGGAAAGGAAATCCGGACGGGCTCTCCCAGGGCCGCCTCTTCAGCTGACAGGAGGAACAAAGGGGGCGGCTGGCAGGGGGCCGGGAGGCTTCTGGTTGGGACAGCGGGGTCGGGCCCCCAAGTCAGTCGGGCAGCCATCCTTTTGCATCCTTCCGGGGTGGGGAGGGGAGCCGATCCTAGCGTCCGGGCTTCTCCGGTCGGAAAACGTCTTGCTAAAATGGGTAGCAGGATGCAAAATCTCTAGACATCTCCAAGCCGTGGGCGAGGGGGAAAAACACACACCCCAAACTGGGGGGGATTGATGCGTTAGTCGCTTGTCAACCCGAAACCCCAATTTTTCTGCTCTAACAATGTAAAATGCGTCATTTAAACCTCTGGCAGAAAAAAAGGACTGCTTGGCATATTTATGAAATGTAATAAGTACCTTCGTTTTCTGCAAGAAAAGCTGAGAACGTCGCCGATACTAAATAAGAGAACTGTAAATTGCTGCATCGTGTACATATATTAGTGTTTGGCACCTCGGAGGGAAGGAAAAATAGAAACCGAAAACCAGAAATGCGACTTTTGCAGGGCACCAGTTAGTGGTGTTTCAACGGAATCATGACAGGACTAAGCCAGATATATGGAGAGCAAGCTGAACTTTATAACATGGAAAGCACTGCAGTCTTTAACAGAGCCAGCATGGTGTAGCAGTTAAAGTGTCGGACTAGGATCTTGGGAGGCCCAGGTTCGAATCGCACTCTGCCATGGGAGCTTGCCGGCTGACCTTGGGCCAGTCACACGGTCTCAGGCTAGGCTACCTCTCAGGGTTGTTGTGAAGATAAAAATGGAGGAATGGAGAATGATGTAAGCTGCTTTGGGTCTGCAGTTTGGGGAGAAAGTCAGGGTATAAACAAACCGAAACTTCATACATTAGGTATCGTATTTGTTGTGGACAAGATTAGTCAAATTTTAACCGCAGGTACATCTCTGAAGATGTTGTGCATGTCTATAACATACACAGGGATTATTCTCTGATGCCGGAGACTCTCACATAAAAGTCTTCATAGTATATATGTTTTAAGCAAGCAGCACCTTAAAAAGCATTTCATTCCTTAAAAAAAGAAACCCAAACCCAGTGTGATGTAGCGGTTAAGTGTGCAGACTCTAATTCTGGGAGAACCGGGTTTGATTCCCCACTCCTCCACATGCAGCTACTGGCGTGACCTTGGGTCAGTCGTAAGTTCTCTCAAAGCTGTTCTCTCAGGGGCAGTCCTCAAAAGAGCTCTCTCAGCCCCACCGACCTCACAGGGTGTCTGTTGTGGGGAGGGGAAGGGAAAGGGGTTTGTAAGCCGCTCTGAGACTCCGAGTGAAGGGCGGGGTATAACTCCAATCTCTTCTTCAGCATGGCTTTTCTTTCTGCGCTGAGAACTTCAGCCCTGGCAGGGAAAAATTTGCCCTACAAGGCACTAAATCCTGGCTGTTGGTCTGGTGCAAATATTCACTTTATTGTGTTCCCGCTTCCCTTCCCCCCCCCCCCCGGGCCTGGTGAACCTGTGTAGCTGGGAATCGCATAATCCTCGGGATGATGTTGAAGCATGTAGGAAAGCCTTCTGGATCTGGCCCGTAGTCTACCTAGTCCAGCATCTCGTTTCACATAGTGGTGAAGTTTGTTGAGTCGTCTGTTCCTCTAGTTCCTTCTGCTCTGAGCATCATAAGAATTTCAGAGTAACCCTACTGGATTAGTCCAGTTCGTTTCACACAGTGGCCAACCAGTTCTTCTGGAGGGCCAACGATGAGGCATAGAGGCTGAGGCCTTCTCCTGATGTTTCTTCCCAGCATTGACATTCAGAGATTAGAGATGTGAAGGCCTGGGAAAAAACCGGAAAAATTCGGAAAAACCTTGGTTTTTTTACTGAAGCCTTTTTTGTTTTTTCCCAAAAAATTGAAAAAAGAAAAAAAAAAAAAAAATTGATTACGGAACATGATGAATAAAATATTTTAGGATAAGGTGTTCAGATATTTTCCAAATCATTTCTAAAAAATATGTATGGTATCAGATTGATCTAATTTCTGTGCACTGAGGACAAGCAAGTCCTAGGCTACAAACTGAACTCTCCAATGCAAGAACAAGATGCATTTCTTCCTTTAGGAGGTACTATTGTCACGAGAAAAGACAAAGGTTTCAGTTTTGTTTTTGCGTGTGGGCGGGTATTCTGTTTGTAATAACTGTTTGGATACACTCTATTTTTACTATGCTAGTTGTGATAATAGCATGCCAAGTAAAAATGTCCATAGTCATATTTTATGTTCCTAAAGTAACAGAATGACTTTCAATCTAGAAAAGCATTTTTTTTCCAATTTTCCCGAACATTTCCGTTTCTCCCTGAAAAAAACTGGAAAAAAAACCATTTTTTTTCCCGAGCTTCAAAATTTCCCGAAATTTTACATCTCTATCAGAGATTGACTGCCCCTGGTTGTGGAGGGTCCCTTTAGTCATCTTGGCTAGTACCCATTGCTGAACATCTCTGAATCTTTCTAACCCCCTTTTAAAGCTATCTGTGCTTGTGGCCGTCATTGGATCCCCCAGCAGCGAGGTCTCCAGTTTAGTTATTGGCCACACGGTATTTGCTCAATTGGATATGGTTATGTGAAGATGGTTGTTGATGGTGATTGAGGCTAGTGAACTTCATGTAAAATTACGCATGGGGTGGAGAGAGCTAGCAAAGAACTCTTTCTCCCTCTCCCAAAATATTAGAACTCAGGGGCTTTCAAAGATGCTGATGGGCAGTAGGTTTAGGACGGACAAAAGGAAATACTACTTTATGCAAGTGATTAAAATGTGGAATTCACTGCCATAGGATTGAGTGATGCCCACCAGCATGGACAGCTTTTAAAAGGGATTGGACAGATTCATGATGGGTAAGTCTATCATTGGTTACTAGCCATGGTGATAAGGGAATCTCCATGTTCAGAGGCTCTAAAGCTATGAATCCCAGAGCCAGGAAGCCTTGGCTTCTATGGCCTGTTGTTGGCCCTCCAGAGGAACTGGTTGGGATGGGATGCTGGACTGGATGGACCCCTGGTCTGACCCTGCAGGGCCCTTCTGATGTTCTTATGAAGGCCTCGGCCTCTATGCCCTGCGGTTGGCCCTCCAGAGGAACAGGTTGGCCACTGTGTGAGACAGGAGGCTTCACTCGATGGACCCTCACTGGTCTGATCCAGCAGGGCTCTTCTGATGTTCCTATGAAGGCCT
>NW_015160985.1:19282-23862 GCF_001447785.1 Gekko japonicus
GGCCTCTGTGCCCTGTCATTGGCCCTCCAGAGGAAATGGTTGGCCGCTGTGTGAGACAGGATGCTGGACTGGATGGACCACTGGTCTGATCTAGCAGGGCTCTTCTGATTTTCTTATGAAGGCCTCAGCCTCTCTGCCCTGTTGTTGGCTGTCCAGAGGAACTGGTTGGCCACTGTGGGAGATGGGATGCTGGACTAGATAGACCCCTGGTCTGATCCAGCAGGGCTCTTCTGATGAAGGCCTCGGCCTCTATGCTCTGAGGTTGGCGCTCCAGAGGAACTGGCTGGCCACTGTGTGAGACAGGATGCTGGGCTAGATGGACCGTTGGACTGATCCAGCAGGGCTCCTCTTCTGTTTTTCAAAGTCACACATTTTCGCATCGGATGCTGAAAATGTTTGCAAAAACCTTTATAGTTAACAGCACAGCTCTTAACCACAGGTGTCCTTTTAGCAGGTGACACATTAGCTCTTCCCCTTATTGCTGCATTTCCAGCCATTTTTCTCACTGCCGTTAGCTCCCCGCTCAGGACGCCCCAGCGCAGACGTGCCTCGCGTGCTTCTAGCGAGGCCGCTTTTTTGGAGGAGAGGAATTTGGGCAGCTCTTTTTGGTGCATGCAAAAACAAGCTCCTCATTAAATAGGTACTTCCCCGGAAAAGAGCTGTTTTAGCTTGGAGCGCATTGCGATTTGCTGAGGTAGTCCCGGCAGTGCCCTCTCTCGTCACCAACTGAGGGAATCGCCTGCCATCTTTGACAGTGATCGTAGAAGCCAAAAACAAGTGTAGTAAAGAGACTCGGCAATTACGACTAGCCAAAAAGCCGAAGAACATGTAACAGAGAGTGATGTATACAAAGCAGCTATAATGAAAAAGTACAAAATGTAAGCAGCGGACTGGTATGTCCCACAATGTCTAAACAGTGGAGAACTACTGAATAATTAGAATTATTACTGTTCCCAAAACATGTCAGTATGGGTATGAAAACCACAGCAGCTTAAAGGGAACACCCTGATGAAGGATGAATTTTGAAACGTTGTTATAAAGCTTCCGGACACAACGTCGAATTTTTTCGTAGTTCTCCATTCTTACATTTTGTACTTTTTCACTGTAGCTGCTTTGTGTACATCACTCTCTGTTATATGTTCTTCAGCTTTTTGCCTAGTTGTAATTGTTGAGTCTGTTTACGACACTTGTTTTTGGCTTCTATTATCACTATATAGTAGTGTAGTGAATATTATTGAATGCTGCCATCTTTGACAGCGTTACGCCATGTCCGGCTGGGTTCAGATCCTTGAAGCTTACTGAATGGCCTGGAGCTAGCCACACACACACATTATTATTATTATTGTTGTTGTTGTTGTTGTTATTATTATTTGATATATACTCCAAGTAATACAGTTAGAGTATAACATAGATAATAAAATGAAACCTAACAAGCATGTAAAAACTAACAGAAAAAGAGAGCAGATTAACCTGTACTTATTTAATCTAACACAATTAGCTAAACCGAGAAATCTTGACCTCACGATAATGTAGACCAGGGGTGGCCAAACTTGCTTAAGGTAAGAGCCACATCGAATAGACATCAGATGTTTGAGAGACGCAAGACATGAACAAGGATTACGCACATGCTTTTATTGGCAAATATGCAAATTTGCTTTTTCTTAACATTGAATGAGACTGCCAGAATTAAAAACAGAAGGGGTAAAAACAGATATTGATACCGATCAGAACTATGGCTTGCCCAAGGTCATCCAGCAGCTGCATGTGTGTCAGAACCCACAGCCAACAACGAAGTACACGCATTCAGGAACGGTAATACTTTTATTGCAGAGCTATAGATGCAGTAACATAGGCACTGTTAAGAATGGCGGCGGCCCCATGGGCATAATAGGATATAGGGTATTCGTATGCACCCCCCCACAGCACTGGCCAATTAGGCACCCTCCCGCGCGCGGGATAAGGCTTACGTTATGTAGCTGAAGCTGAGAACGAACATTCTCCCACGGCACCTAGGGAAATCCCAGACTACAAGACCCTCCTGCACATCTGTATAGATAAGCGTTTCGGCGCACAGCAGAGACAGCACAGAAAGGAATGCAGTAGCAATTAACCTGAAAGGAAAGCAATAGCAATTAACCAGACACAGACCAACCTCCACAACCTTCATGGCAGCATAGCTGACAATGTGGAGGAGTGGGGAATCAAACCCGGTTCTCTCAGATTAGAGTCCGCGCACTTAACCACTACACCGAAATGTTACAACGTTCCCCCCAAATACATTGGGCCGTTCCAAGCCTGCCTTTAAAAGGGGGGCACAGACTGGCATTGCAAGAGTCCCCTTTTCCGCACCTTCTTTGTCACCAGGGTAGTGCTTGAAACCAGGGAAGTCACAGCTTGCCTTCCCACTCCCAGGTCTCCTTTCCCACCATTGGGACCCAATTGGGACCAGTGTTCCCTCTAAGCTGAGTTAGTGTGAGTAGCCAAATTTAATGCCAGTGGCTTGCAAACAATGCTCCCTCTAAGATGTGGTCTTGTGAGCAAAAATCCTACTTTGTGAGCAGGGTTCCCTCTAAGCTGAGTTAGTGTGATGCGAGCCAGAGGCTAAAAAACTGTGAGCTAGCTCACACTAACTCAGCTTAGAGGGAACCCTGCTCACAAAGTAGGATTTTTGCTCACAAGACTCCACAGCTTAGAGGGAGTATTGTTTGGGACAGCTCAGGTGGTACTGGACCGGGTAGCTTTATACTGTCAGACCCGGTGAGGCTCTCTTAGTTGGCCGTCCTCAGACAGTGCCTTCTGTATTGCTCCCGGCTCAGTGGGTTCCATTTCCAGCTTTCCTGCCTTGTTTCCAGAGTCACCCCCTGTCATGGCTCAGGTGGGGTGTCACCTGACGCTGCCACCACTCTGGAATTAGGATCCCTTGAGAAGGCCCAGAGCACCCTCCCAAGACCTTCAGACCTCCCTTTAGGCTGAATAACAGGCGCGAGGACCAGGCAGAGTGAACAGTGAAAATTGTTCATTTCATAGGAGGTCAAACAACAAGGTGCAGAATAATAACAGTCAGTGGGTGAAAAGAAAAGAAATCAAATGCCCTAACGCGTCTGAATATATACTGTCCCTAGCTCACTATTCCAAGTGGCACTAGACTACTCACCCTTCCCTCAGGATGAGGGTCTCTTCCTTGCAGCAACCTTCCTTCTGGCTCTGCCCTCTGGGAAGAAGAACAGCTTTTCCTGCCGCTCCAGATCTTTTATTCCAAGCCCTCCTCTTTTTCCTGTTGGTCAGTTTTGGCTCCAAAACCTCTCAGGGGCTTCTGGGAGTTGTAGGCCCAGCCTCACCTACTGCTAGCCAGGCTCCCTGGGCGTAGTAGGCCTCTGGTGGCACAGCCCAGATCATGACACCCCCAAACTGGTCTCCTGCCCAGTACAGTCAGAGGGCACCGTAAGCAACGTGGCACAGTTGCGTTCACACCTCCGCAAAGCAAACCGCCCCCCCGGACGGAATGGCCTTTGTCATCCTGACCCGCGGCTTCTGCAGGCACTGTCCGGAAAGGACTTTACTGTGTAAGGTGACGCGTCCTTGGAGCCGAAAGCCTGACAAGGCAACCAAGTCCGGGGGGGGGAGGAATAGCATGGGGGGGCACACTCCTTCCTCTCTGTACTGGTAGCCAGGGGGTGGGGGGTTCTCGCGTCACTGTCAGCTATGCTGCCATATGGTTTGGGGGATGGGATGCTTCTTTGCCCTATGTACCCGGCACCGCTGCATTCCTTCTGGACTCTAATCCCGGACTCTAATCTGGGAGAGCCGGGTTTGATTCCCCACTCCTCCACTTGCACCTGGCTGGATGACCTTGGGCAAGCCGTAGTTCTGATAAGAGCTGTTCTTGAAGAAGAGCCGTTTCTGTCAAGAGCTCTCTCAGTCCCGCCTACCTCACAGGGTGTCTGTTGTGGGGAGGGGAAGGGAAAGGAGTTTGTCAGCCGCTCTGAGACACCTTTGGGTAGTGAAGGGCGGGGTACAAATCCAATCTCTTCTTCTTCTTCTTTGCTTCTGTAAGGCTTGCTTATCTCTGTAGTGTCTGGGATCTGAGGGAGCGCTTTTGTTGCCCAGCTTCGGCTCTAACGGCCTGGGGCTCCTTCTCCCGCGCGCGGGAATGTGGCTAGTTGGCCTAAGGAGGGTGTGTGTGCATACGGATACCCCATATCCCATTTTGCTTGTAGGGGCGACGCCATTCTTAACAGTGCCTTTGTTAATGCAGGTATAGCTCTTCAATAAAGTATAACCTTTCTGATAAGTGGGTACTCAGTTGTTGGCTGTGGAACCTGACATTCTGTTAAGAAACCCTCATTCTCTATCTACGCGCCTCTCTCTCGACCCGAGATGAGCGACGAAGAGGAGAAACAGGTTCCCTCCGAAGAGGAGAAACAGGTTCCCTCCGAAGAGGAGAAACAGGTTCCCTCCGAAGAGGAGAAACAGGTTCCCTCCGAAGAGGAGAAACAGGTTCCCTCCGAAGAGGAGAAACAGGTTCCCTCCGAAGAGGAGAAACAGGTTCCCTCCGAAGAGGAGAAACAGGTTCCCTCCGA
>NW_015160985.1:24009-26233 GCF_001447785.1 Gekko japonicus
TAGTAAACGGTGAATTATCTCAAAATATTCAAATTCAGAAAGGTACAAGACAAGGCTGCCCTCTCTCCCCATTATTATTTATATTCATAATCGAATCACTAATTGACAAAATTAGAGTTAACGAAACAATAAGAGGGTTGAGAGTAAAAGGAGAAGAACTCAAGGTACAGGCCTTTGCTGATGACCTAATATTTGTACTGGAAGACCTAGAACAATCATTGCCATCCCTGATAAATGATATAAAAGAATTTGGACAATTAGCTGGGTTTAAAATTAATATCCAAAAACTAAGATAATGGTAAAAAATTGCTCCCAAAGACTGATAACAAAACTAAAGGAGATGTCTAAAATGGAAGTAGTGCAAAAAGCCAAATACCTAGGCATTTGGTTATCAGATAACTCGACCCCGCAGTTGGTGGTCCAAGCCATCCGAGCGGAGAGGGAAGCCCTACCGGCGCCACTGCCCAGACCTGAGGATGTACTCGTGCCGGGACCAGGGGAGGCCCCCGCTCCAGCACCACAACCAGCCAGCCCGAGAGGTCCGGTGCTACATCGCCGAAAGACCTGACCGAAGCCACGTTCGATGAAAACCCTGAGGAACTATCCTACTTTGTGGTGCGAGTGATGAAGTTTGTGGAAAGGTCGGGCCACCTGTTCCCGGATGACAGCAGCCGAGTGGATGTGGTGGCAGCCCGCTTACAGGGAGCCGCCGTGACTTGGTATGTGGGATCGCACAACGCCAGGGGCCCGGAGCTGGTGAATTTGGACGCTTTTTTGTGGGCGTTGCGTGCCCAGTTTGAAGACCGGAACGCCAGGCCCAAAGCGAGAACGTTTCTACGCACCCTGAAGCAAGGGAGGAGATTGGTGAGAGAATACTCCTCCGAGTTTAAGTTGCACGCGGCAAAGGTCCAAACTTGGCCAGATCCAGTGCTAGCTGAGTTGTATCGGGTAGGACTGAACCCAGAGATCCGGGAAACAGTCATAAGAACATAAGAGATGCCAATGTTGGATCAGGCCAAAGGCCCATCCAGCCCAACACTCTGTATCACACAGTGGCCAGAAATACCAGGTGCCATCAGGAGGTCCAGCAGTGAGGCCAGGACATTAGAAACCCTCCCACTGTTGACATTAGAACCAGGACATTAGAAACCCTCCCAAGGTAGGTACCTATCTCCATATTTGGTGGAGATGCAACAAATTAAAACCCTATTGGGAAAAAATACATAAAATCCTATGAGAAGTATTTAAAACAAATATTCCTTTGAAACACGAAATATACCTTTTAAATATGATCCCGGATAGCATAAAAAACCACAAATTAATAATAACATATATATTGACAGCAGCAAGAATATTGATAGCAAGACGGTGGAAATCGAAAGCTATACCATCAATAAGAGAACTCAAACACAAGATTTTAGATATTGCAGAAATGGATAAATTGAGTTTAGAACTGAATAATAAATCAGAGAATGTATTCTGGAAAAGATGGAAGAGTATATATGACTGGCTAAAGCATAAAAGGAAAATTTAATTTGTAAGCAAAGTGCTAGTGAAAACTATATATGTGAAACTGAATGATTTTTGGAGATGTATAATCGATCGACTAATTGTCATATTTTATATATAATGAATTTAGAGAAATGTAAAGGTGAAAACTTGGAAAATAAATGTATATATATATAAAAAAGAAACCCTCCCAAGCACCAAGATGACAGAGCATCACGCCCCGGAGTCCCTATCTATACCTTGTGGCTAATAGCCACTGATGGACCTCTGCTCCATATGCCTATCTAATTCCCTTTTGAAGCCGTCCATGCTTGTAGCCGCCACCACTTCCTGTGGCAGTGAATTCCATGTGTTAGTCACTCTTTGGGTGAAGAAGGACTGCCTTTTATCCGTTCTAATCCGACCACTCAGCAATTTCATGGAGTGCCCACGAGTCCTACGGGTGGTGGACCAGGTCTCCTTACCGTCCTGGATGCAAGAGGGGGAGAGTGCAGAAACCCACCTGAATACCCTGCGCCTGGACATCGCAACAGCAGGAGGTAAGCCTAACTCTCCCCCGGTGCAGAAGATGAAACCGGCGGAGTTGGCTGAGTCTCCTCGAGAGCGACGCATGCACCAGGGGCTATGCCTAAAGTGTGGGGAGAGGGGCCATTTCGCGGCCGACTGCGGTGGAGTGGACCAAGGGAGGCAGAGCTCGAGCGAATCCCGTAAAAGC
>NW_015160985.1:26510-31728 GCF_001447785.1 Gekko japonicus
AGGAGAAACAGGTTCCCTCCGAAGAGGAGAAACAGGTTCCCTCCGAAGAGGAGAAACAGGTTCCCTCCGAAGAGGAGAAACAGGTTCCCTCCGAAGAGGAGAAACAGGTTCCCTCCGAAGAGGAGAAACAGGTTCCCTCCGAAGAGGAGAAACAGGTTCCCTCCGAAGAGGAGAAACAGGTTCCCTCCGAAGAGGAGAAACAGGTTCCCTCCGAGGAAGAGATTCCGGTCCCCACCAATGTTCCCTCTAAGCTGTGGAGTCTTGTGAGCAAAAGCTCTACTTTGTGAGCTACTGACATTAAAGTTGTGAGAGAGAGATTCGGCTAATGCATCAATTAGTTTGCTCTGGAGCTATCCTTTCTGAGCTAAGACAGAAATGTGTGAGCCGGAGGCTCAAAAACCGTGAGCTAACTCACACTAACTCAGCTTAGAGGGAACACTGGTCCCCACCACGTCTGGGGAGGAGACTCCCATGACCCAGGCAAAGGCACCCGTGACCACCACTACACCTCCGGTGACCGCCGCTGGGAAGGGAGCAGTCCCAAAGATGACGTCGTCCCATTTGTTCCTGATCCCTTCGGGCCCGTGGCAGCTGCCCGCCTAGGGGTACTGACCGAGCTCCAGGTGGAGCCAATTCAACCCGGACTCCACGGCAGAGACTTATATGCTTACGCAGGGGCCCCTGAGAGACAGCAGGTTTGACCTGAGGTTTGCCTCAGCTGGAGGTTCCCCCCCCCCCACGGGGTCCCCTTAGAACCACCGCCGGGAGCATGGGTGACGGAGAGGTCGAAGGCGAGGACTGGCCCATAGAGCTCGAGCGAATCCCGTAAAAGCCCGCCTAGCAACCCCAGCCAGGAAGTCGACCAGGAAGCCGAAATTTGCCAAAGTCCTCCAGGCAGGCCCTGAGGAATTGCCAGAGGACTCCAGCGAGCAAGACCCCGAGACGGCGGAAAAAGGCCGGGTCCTGCCGTAAGAGGTGCGGAGCAGCGGGGCCCGATCCCGGAGGCGCCTAAAGTGGTGAGCAGCTTCCCCCCAATGTTCCCTCTAAGTTGTGGAGTCTTGTGAGCAGAAATTCTACTTTGTGAGCTACTGGCATTAAAGTTGTGAGCGAGCAATTTGGCAGCTGCATGAATCAGTTTGCTCTGGAGCCCCTCCTTCCTGAGCTGAGACAAAAATCTGTGAGCTGGATGCTAAAACATGGTGAGCTAGCTCACACTAACTCAGCTTAGAGGGAACACTGCTTCCCCCCCCCCTTGTTTTTCGTGACTGTGACTTTGATTGACCCAGGCCTGGGGTTACGTGTACTCAGTTGTTGGCTGTAGAACCTGACCGTCACCTCTTCCTGCTCCCTTGCATATTGCCTTCGGCGTCTCCACAGGACAGCCTGCCAAGCCTGGCTCGGGCCTAAGCTGCGTGAGGCGCCCGCCCTTCTTGAAACGGAGCCATTCCTTTTGGGCAGGTCGTGCTGGTATGCCCTGCGATGGTTGCCCGGGTTACGTGTGCAACGGAGCCACAGTCCTCCACTTCCTGCCAAAAGCCTGGCCTTTTTTGTTTGCTTTCCAGTTGTTTGAGTGACATTCCAGAAGCGCTGGGGGAGGGGGGGGAGCCCTGGCGTCTGGGGCTGGCTGCCTTCCCAGGGGCTTCTACCTAGGAGCAAATCTCTCTGTGCTCAGTCCAAGTACATTCGCTTAAGGCCAAGCGTGAATTTGTAGTAGCCCCAAATTGAGGGATGGGCACTCAAGATACTCGCCTGCTGGTCATAAGAACATAAGAGACGCCAATGTTGGATCAGGCCAAAGGCCCATCCAGTCCAACACTCTGTATCACACAGTGGCCAGAAATACCAGGTGCCATCAGGAGGTCCAGCAGCGGGGCCAGGACACTAGAAGCCCCCCCACTGTTGCCCCCCCCCAAGCACCAAGAACACAGAGCATCACTTGCCCCAGATATAAGAACATAAGAGATGCCAATGTTGGATCAGGCCAAAGGCCCATCCAGTCCAACACTCTGTATCACACAGTGGCCACAAATACCAGTGCCATCAGGAGGTCCACCAGTGGGGCCAGGACACCAGAAGCCCTCCCACTGTTGCCCCCCCCCCCCAAGCACCAAGAAGACAGAGCATCACTTGCCCCAGAGTCCCTATCTATACCTTGTGGCTAATAGCCACTGATGGACCACTGATGGACCTCCTTCTGGGGTAGAGATGTAAAATTTCTGGAAATGTTGAAGCTCGGGGAAAAAACCTGTTTTTTTTGGGGGGGGGGATGGAAATTTTCGGAAAAATTAAAAAAAAATGCTACTTTAACACTTCTTTTTTCTTTTCCAGATTGAAAGTCATTCTGTTACTTTAGGAACATCAAATATGATTATGGGCATTTTTACTTGGCATGAAATTGCCACAACTAGCATATTAAAAATATAGCGTATCCAAACAGTTCTTACGAACAGAATACCCACCCACACGCAAAAGCAAAACTGAAACCTTTTTCTTTTCTTGTGACAATCGCACCTCCTAAAGGAAGACATGCATCTTGTTCTTGCATTGGAGAGTTCCGTTTGTAACCTAGGACTTGCTTGTCTTCAGTGCACAGAAATTAGATCAATCTGATACCATTCATATTTTTTAGAAATGATTTGGAAAATATTTGAACACCTTGTCTCAAAATATCTTATTTATCATGTTAAAATAAAACGTTCCATAATCATTTCCCCCCCTTTTCTTTTTTCAATTTTTCCAATCTTTCGGAAATGAACAAAAGAGGCTTCAGGAAAAAAACGGGAGAAAAAAGTTTCCCCCTGGAATTTTCCTGGTTTTTTTTCGGGCCTTCACATCTCTATTCAAGGCATACTTTCTTGTGCTCAAGGCCAGTAATGCTAGTCAGTAAAAAATCCCGCACAGCCATCTGTTCGTGTTCTTCCTTTGCGTCTCTGCATGTGGATCGGCGATTGAGGCACGACGGATTCCCCAGTCAAAATTCATAGTCCCACTTAAAGCAGCCCAATGAAAACATTGGCTTCATCAAATCCACTCCAGGATCCCGCCCTAGAGAGACCTCCCGACCAGTGTTCCCTCTAAGCTGAGTTGGCGTGAGTTAGCTCACAGTTTTTTTAGCCTCCAGCTCAAACATTTTTGTCTTAGCTCAGGAAGGAGGGCTCCCGAGCAAACTGATTTATGCAGCAGCCAAACTGCTCGCTCACAACTTTAATGCCAGTACCTCACAAAGTAGAATTTCTGCTCACAAGACTCCAAAGCTTAGAGGGAACATTGCTCCCAACCCGACTCGCTGAATTAAAAGCTAACTCAAAAGAGGAAGGTCTTATCTCACAGTATCTCAAGAACACCCACGAAAGAGTTTGCCTTTCTTATCTCTTCTGGGAAGTCAGAGCGAGCCCAGCCTCAGAAGTTCCCTCCCTGGACTTGCCGCCCGCCAGCGGAGAGGGTACTTCCCATAGAATGTGCTGCCCGGAGGACACCACGGCCACAAAAGCCATAAAGGGAGCTTTATAGCCTGCTGGCGTCTTGCCGAAGAAAGCCAGAGATCAGACCTTTCACACCGTGGCCTGAAGAACATGCCTTTTGCCCTTCCACCTTCTTAAATTTTGTAACTTCCAGCCTGATTAAAAAAAAAGTTCTGGTGAGCTTGGAAGGCACAGTCTTACGTGTCATTTTGGCTGGGCTTAATGAAAGGAATCGTAGCAGCCCGAATAGCACAGATTAGCCTGAACCGGATGGGCCAGGTTCGCCCGATCTCATCAAATCTCAGAAGCTAAGCAGGGTCGGACCTGGTTAGGACTTGGAGGGGAAACCAACCACCAAGGAAGACGAGGGTGTCTACTACAGATGTGAAGGCCCGGAAAAAAACCCGGAAGAATTCGGGGGGGGAAACTGGTTTTTTTTTCCTGAAGCCTTTTTTGGGTTTTTTTCCGAAAAATGGGAAAAATTGAAAAAAGAAAAGAAATTGATTATGGAACGGTTCATTTTAACATGATGAATACAATATTTTAAGACAAGGTGTTCAAATATTTTCCAAATCATTTCTAAAAAAATATGTATGGTATCAGATTGATCTAATTTCTGTGCACTGAGGACAAGCAAGTCCTAGGTTACCAACTGAACTCTCCGATGCAAGAACAACACACATTTCTTCCTTTAGGAGGTGCTATTGTCACCAGAAAGGAAAAGGGTTTCAGTTTTGTTTTTGCATGTGGGTGGGTATTCTGTTTGTAAGAATTGTTTGGATACACTCTGTTTTTAATATGCTAGTTGTGATAACTTCATGCCAAGTAAAAATGTCCGTAGTCATATGTGATGTTCCCAAAGTAATAGAATGACTTTCAATCTGGAAAAGAAAAAAGAAGTGCAAATGTAGATTTTTTTTTTCAATTTTCCTGAAAATCCCCCCCCCCAAAAAAAAAGCCCGGGAAAAAACTGGGTTTCCCCCCGAGCTTCAACATTCCCAGAAATTTTACATCTCTAGTTGCTACGCAGAGGCAGGCAATGGCAGACCACCACTGTTTGTCTCTTGCCTCGAAAACCCCACAGGGCCGCCATAATCGCCTGAGACTTGAGGACCCTTTCCAGCACCAGCCCGAACTCATCAGAGGTCAGAAGCCGAAGAGAAGAGATTGGATTCATACCCCGCCCTTCACTACCTGAAGGAGTCTCAGGACGGTTTACAGCCTCCTTCCCTTCCTCCCCCCACAGCAGACACCCTGTGAAGGTCGGTGGGGCTTAGAGAGCTCTCCCAAGAACTGCCCTTGAGAGAACAGCTCTGAGAGAACTTGTGACTGTCCCACGGTCATGCCAGCGTCTGCATGTGGCGGAGTGGGGAGTCAAACCCGTTCCTCCCAGATTATTATCTGCGCTCTTAACCACGACACCAAAATGAACAGGGTCAGTACTTAGGTGGGAGACCGACAAGGCAAACCGGGACCGCGACACGGAAGGAGACAGCGGCAGACCACCTTTGCCTCGATGAAGTGGAACTTCATGGGGTTGCCACGAGTCGGTTATGCTCGAACAGCACACTTTACCTCTAATGAAAGATACTGCGTGGATTTTGTTCTCGTTTTTCGATTTTCGCACGGGCCTTTATGGCCTTTTTGACTGTCAGTAAAGCGTGACTCGGTCTCTGCTGGAGCCCGGGCAGTTTAGTGGCCTTGCGTAATACCTGATGCTTGAAACTCGTGTTTTGACAACACTCTTAGTGTAGGGA
>NW_015160985.1:31750-46889 GCF_001447785.1 Gekko japonicus
AGGAATGGATGTGAGTCGATGGAGAGTCGTTCAGTGGTCGTGTGTGTGTGGGGGGGGATGGGGTTACCGAGCAGGGCTCAAACCCACAAACGGCCTTTGTTGGAAAACCTTTCAGGCATCCAATGTCAGAGCGTATGAAGCGGCCAGAGTCGGGCCGCTGGTCCATCAAACTTGCTGTGGTCTTCTGTAATTGATTGTGGCTCTTCTGAGACTCAGGGCGAGAGGTCTTTCCCAAGTGGCTGCAATTGCCTGCGATCTTTTAGGAAGAAGAAGAGACTGGATTTTATACCTGGCCCTTCACTCGGGAGTCTCAGAGCGGCTTACAAACTCCTTTCCCTCCCCCTCCCCACAACAGACGCCCTGTGAGGCCGGTGGGGCTGAGAGAGCTCTTTCCAGAACTGCCCTTGAGAGAACAGCTCTGAGAGAACTACGGCTTTGCCCAAGGTCATCCAGCCAGGTGCAAGTGGAGGAGTGGGGAATCCAACCCGGTTCTCCCAGATTAGAGTCCGCACACTTCACCACTACACCAAACTGGCTCACAGTGGGGCTGGCTACTTGGGTTGCCTGGATGGCCATGGCTAGCCCTACCTTGGAAGCTAAGCAGGGTCAGCCGAGGTTAGCGCTTGGATGGGAGACCAGCACGGAAGTCCAGGGTTGCTACACAGAGGCAGGCAATGGCAAAACCACCTCTGTTTTGTCTGCACTACCTTGGATGGCCCAGGCTAACCTGATCTCATCAGATCTTGGAAGCTAAGCCGGTTCAACCATGGTTAGTATTTGGATTGGAGACCAGCAGGGAAGTCCAGGGTTGCTGTGCAGAGGCAGGCAGTGGCAGACCCCCTCTGTTTTGTCTGCTTTGACCTGGATAGCACAGCCTAACCCAATCTCGGAAGCTAAGCAAGCTCAGCCGGGGTTAGCACTTGGATGGGAGACCAGCAAGGAAGTCCAGGGTTGCTACGCAGAGGCAGGCAATGGCAGACCACCTCTGTTTTGTCTGCACTACCCTGGATGGCCCAGGCTAACCTGATCTCATCAGATCTTGGAAGCTAAGCCGGTTCAACCATGGTTAGTATTTGGATTGGAGACCAGCAGGGAAGTCCAGGGTTGCTGTGCAGAGGCAGGCAGTGGCAGACCCCCTCTGTTTTGTCTTCTTTGACCTGGATAGCACAGCCTAACCCAATCTCGGAAGATAAGCAGGGTCAGCCGGGGTTAGCACTTGGATGGGAGACCAGCAAGGAAGTCCAGGGTTGCTACGCAGAGGCAGGCAATGGCAGACCACCTCTGTTTTGTCTGCACTACCCTGGATGGCCCAGGCTAACCTGATCTCATCAGATCTTGGAAGCTAAGCCGGTTCAACCATGGTTAGTATTTGGATTGGAGACCAGCAGAGAAGTCCAGGGTTGCTGTGCAGAGGCAGGCAGTGGCAGACCCCCTCTGTTTTGTTTTCTTTGACCTGGATAGCACAGCCTAATCCAATCTCGGAAGCTAAGCAAGCTCAGCCGGGGTTAGCACAGAGGCAGGCAAGGGCAGACCCCCTCTGTTTTGCTTGCACTACCTTGGGTGGCCCAGGCTAACCTGATCTCATCAGATCTCGGAAGCTAAGCTGGTTCAACCATGGTTAGTACTTGGATGGGAGACCACTAAGGAAGTTCGGGGTCTCCCTGCAGAGGCAGGCAAAGGCAAGTCGTTCCAAAGTTGTTCTCCCTTCTGGTTTGGGGTGACTTAAAGAATCCCAGAGTGGGATGGGGACCTACAGACCATCTAGTTCCACCCCCCGCTCAGTGCAGGATCAGTGTAGAGTAGAGATGTGAAGGCCCAGAAAAATTTGGGGGAAAACCCCATTTTTTTCCTGAAGCCTTTTTTGTTTCCCCCCCCGAAAAATGGGAAAAATTGAAAAAAGAACGGGAACAAAAAGTTGATTATGGAACGTTCTACTTTAACATGATGAATAAAATATTTTAAGACAAGGTGTTCAAATATTTTCTAAATCATTTCTAAAAAATACGTATGGTATCAGATTGATCTAATTTCTGTGCACTGAGAACAAGCAAATCCTAGGTTACAAACTGAACTCTCCAATGCAAGAACAAGACGCATTTCTTCCTTTAGGAGGTGCGATTGTCAGAAGAAAAGAAAAAGGTTTCAGCTTTGGTTTTGCGTGTGGGTGGGTATTCTAATAAATGTTTGTATACACTATATTTTTAATATGCTACTTGTGATAACTTCATGCCAAGTAAAAATGTCCATAGTCATATTTGGTGTCCCTAAAGTAACAGAATGACTTTCAATCTGGAAAAGACAAAACAAATGCTAATGTAGCATTTCCCCCCCAATTTTCCCAAAAATTTCCGTTTTTTCCAGTTTCCAAATTTCCGGAAATTTTGCATCTCTAGCGTAGAGCATCCCTGACAAGTGTTTTTCCAGCCACCGGTCAAGACTGCCCGTGAGGGGAGCGCACCACCTCCCTGGGTAGCTGATTCCACTGTTGCACAACTCTCACTGTAAAAAAGTTTTTCCGTTACCTTCCTGCCCTTAATTTAAACCCATTCTTGTGCGTCCTCGTCTGTCCACATCCTTTTTGAAGTGAGGCCTCCAGACCTGCACACAACACTCCAGATGTGACCCGGGCAACGTAGTGTACAGTGGGACTATGTCGTCTTGCGATTTCGATGTTATGCCTCTGTTGATACACTCCAAGATCACATTAGCCTTTTTTGTTGCCGCATCACGCTGGCTGCTCACATTTAACATACCGTCCAGTCGTACCCCAAGATCTTGTTCACACACACGGCTACCCAGAAGTCGATCCCCCGTCCAGTATGCGGTTTCCTCATTTTATTACCCAGATGTAGAACTTGGCACTTGTCCTTGTTAAATTGCATCTTGTTCACATCCACCGACTTTTCCAGCATGTTTAGATCTTGTTGAATTCTATCTCTGTCTTCTGGTGTGTTCGCTGCTCCTTCGAACTTGGTGTCATCTGTAAATTTAATGAGTGGCCCCTCCACATCCTCATCCAGATCGTTTCCAAGAATATTGAAAAGTACCGGGCCCAGAACTGAGCCCTGTGACACCCCAACAGACACCTCCCTCCATTCAGATGAAGTGCCATTGACAACTACTCTTTGAGTGCGGTTTTCCAGCCAGTTCCCTCTCCACCTAACTATCCTAGAGTCTAGACTTGAGGAGAACATGGAGAAGAGATACTGGATGCGGGGGGTGGGTGGGCGGATTTCAGGCCAATGGACAGAGGGCTCTGGGTGAGGCACACATTCAGCTGGGGTCCAGAGGAGCCCAGCTTGAGCCACATCCTGTTCTAGGGCCGGCCGGCCTGGTACCTCCAGGAAGGAGCAGCTGTTTCGAAAGGGCTTTTCAAAGATGGTGTTTGGTTTTTTTTAAATTTGCCGTGGAGCTGTGGGTTGGTTTTTTTTCCTCCAAGGGGGAAACTAAAAGCCCCCCAGCTGTTGGTGCTTCTGCCACGCTTGCCGTGGGCTTTCAGTGCGCGCCGTTCCCCTGGCACAATGCGCTTTTGTTTGCTCTTCCTGCCTTTGTTCGCCTCCTCCATTAGCAGCGTCAGCGCGGAGTCACATCCGCACATTATGCACCCTCCCTCCCACTTGCTTCCTCTTTGGCCAGCACTCTGGGTGCTGTGATGACACAAACCAAGGCCGGCTGTCTTTAAAAAGCACGAAATATTTATTCTTCTGCATCTCCCACCCACCCCACCTCCCCACCTCTCAGCACCAACCCAGTGTTCCCTCTAAGCTGAGTTAGTGTGAGCTAGCTCACAGTTTTTTAGCCTCTGGCGCACACATTTTCGTCTCCGCTCAGGAAGGACGGCTTCAGTGCAAACTTAATTTCTGCAGCAGCCAAATCGCTCGCTCACAACTTTAATGCCAGCAGCTCACAAAGTAGGATTTTTGCTCACAAGACGCCACAGCTTAGAGGGAGCATTGCTCCAGAGCAAACTGATTTCTGCAGCAGCCAAATCGCTCGCTCACAGCTTTAATGTCAGTGGCTCACAAAGTAGAATTTTTGCTCACAAGACTCCACAGCTCAGAGGGAGCATTGGTGGGACCCCTTTGCAGGGTCGGGGTGGGGGGGTTTGTGGGGGGGGGGGGGGTCTCGCGAGTTTGTTTGCATCCAGACAAGCCATTTCCTGAAAATCTGGGGGTCACCCAGGGAATGAGTTGGCCGCTGATAGTTTTTGGTAGCAACCAATGCTCCCTCTAAGCAGTGGAGTCTTCTGAGCAAAAAAAAATTTACTTTGTGAGCTACTGGCATTAAAAGCTGTGAGTGAGCGATTTGGCTGCTGCGTAACTTAGTTTGCTCTGGAACTATCCTCCTTGAACTAAAACAAAAATGTGTGAGCTGGAGGCTAAAAAACTGTGCTAGCTCAAACTAACTTACACTAACTCAGAGCTAGTTTGGTGTCGTGGTTGAGTGCGCGGACTCTAATCTGGGAGAACCGGGTTTGATTCCCCACTCCTCCACTTGCACCTGGCTGGATGACCTTGAGCAAGCCATAGTTCTGATAAGAGCTGTTCTTGAAAAAGAGCCGTTTCTGTCAAGAGCTCTCTCAGCCCCGCCTACCTCACAGGGTGTCCGTTGTGGGGAGGGGAAGAGAAAGGAGTTTGTAAGCTGCTCTGAGAAACCTTTGGGTAGTGAAGGGCGGGGTATAAATCCAATCTCTTCTCTTCTTCTCTTCTTAGAGGGAACACTGGTAGCCAATGTTCCCTCTTAGCCGTAGAGTCTCGTGAGCAAAAATTCCACTTTGTGAGCTACTGGCATTAAAGTTGTGAGCAGGTGATTTGGCTGCTGCATAGATTAGTTTGCTCTGGAGCCCTCCTTCCTGAGCGGAGACAGAAATGTGAGCTGGAGGCTAAAAAACTTTGAGCTAGCTCACACTAACTCAGCTTAGAGGGAACACTGGTAGCAACTGGTTCTCTCCTCGGCTGGTGCTTTTGCAGGTAGAGTGATGGTTACCTACTACCGGGAAGGGGGGGAGGTGGTCCATGAGAGACTGGCAAGGGGGAGAGAAATTGGATTTAATTTAAATATGAGATAACTCTGTGGCAGAACTGAATATTGGACGGAGAAGCAGATGTCTGCCAAACTTGTTTCTTGTGTGTGCAGAGAGACACACGTTTGCAAGAAACCCTCCGTGACCGCCAGTGTTACCCTAATAACTAGCGTGGAAAAAGCTTTATAAATAGCCCTTTTCTCGAGAGACGGATGATCTAATTATGCTTTGCCCCTGAACTTTAATGTGTTTTTGTGCCAAGTTAAGACCTTCAAGAGATTCCTGTACCATAACATTTCAAGAATTCAGATCCCTTTAACAAAAAAAAGGCTGATCTCTTTGACAGCAAACCATAAGAACATAAGAGAAGCCAATGTCGGATCAGGCCAATGGCCCCTCCAGTCCAACAGTCTGTGTCCCACAGTGGCAAAAAAGACCAGGTGCCCTCAGGAGGTCCAGCAGTGGGGCCAGGACACTAGAAGCCCTCCCACTGTTGCCCCCCCCTCAAAGCACCAAGAATATAGAACATCCCTAACCCCAGACCAAGAGCCCCTATCTATACCTGGTGGCTAATAGCCACTGATGGACCTCTGCTCCATATGCTTATCTAATTCCCTCTTGAAGCTGTCCATGCTTGTAGCCGCCGCCACCTCCTGTGGCAGTGAATTCCATGTGTGAATCACTCTTTGGGTGAAGAAGTACTTCCTTTTATCCGTTCTAACCTGACCGCTCAGCAATTTCATGGAGTGTCCACGAGTTCTTGTACTGTGAGAAAGGGAGAAAAGTACCTATTTCCCTACCTGCTCTATCCCATGCATCATCTTATAAACTTCGATCATGTCACCCCTCAGCCGTTGTTTCTCCAAGCTAAGGAGCCCCAAGCGCTTTAACCTTTCTTCATAGGGAAAGTGTTCCAACCCTTTTATCATTCTAGTTGCCCTTTTCTGCACTTTTTCCAATGCTGTAATATCCTTTTTAAGGTGTGGTGACCAGAACTGTACACAGTACTCCAAATGAGGTCGCTCCATCGATTTATACAGGGGCAGTACGATACTGGCTGATTTGTTTTCAACCATCAGTAACGTCCGTCTCCCCACCCTCTTCTTGGTGTGTGGCTTTGAGCAAGTTACCCTATCTTTCTGGTTTGGTGAACACAACCATTTCCTGTATACCTGAGGCACACTGCTTTGCGGTTTTCATAGCAGTCCGCTCGGTTTGGGGCCCTTATCCTTTTAACCAAAGTTTCTCAGTGAGCTGTGATTATATATGTCGTACTGTCAGAGGAAATGCAAGGACTGGATAGAAAGTTATTTGGTGTTTTGCTTAGGGCTTGGTAAAGGTAAAGGTTTCCCTTGCTCGAAAGCCAGTCGAGTCTGACTCTAGGGTTGCGGTGCTCATCTCCGTTTCCAAGCCGAAGAGCCAGCGCTGTCCGAAGACGTTTCTGTGGTCATGTGGCCGGCATGACTAAACACCAAGTAGCACGGAACGCTGTTACCTTCCCACTGAAGTGGTACCTATTTAAGGTAAAGGTAAAGGTTTCCCTTGCTCGAAAGCCAGTCTAATCCGACTCTAGGGTTGCGGTGCTCATCTCCGTTTCCAAGCCGAAGAGCCAGCGATGTCTGAAGACGTTTCCCTGGTCATGTGGCTGGTATGACTAGACGCTGAGGCGCACAGAACGCTGTTTACCTTCCCACCGAAGTGGTACCTATTAATCTACTTGCAATTTCTTGCTTTCGAACTGCTAGGTTGGCAGAAGCTGGAACTAGACACGGGAGCTCACTCCGTCATGCGGCACACTCGGGCCTCGAACTGCTGAACTACCGACCTTCCACAGCCTGCAGTTCAGCGTCTTAACCACTTGAGCCACCGCAGCTTGTAACAGCTTGTTACAGGGATGTTAAATGCTTTGGGGACCCATTTCCTTCTTTCGGTGATCTTCTGGTGTGCTTCCGCAAGGGAGGTTTCTGGGGTCTTGGGCACACTTGTTCAGCAGAAACGAAACTCGCAAGTCGCAGGGGCCGGACCAGCTGGCAGAGAAGGGGTGTGCCTGAACGGGGCACAATCCGGAAGGGGGATGAATGAAGCTATTTTGCAAACCCTCTGCAGTTCCTTTTCCTGCTGATGCTTTGTTTCGAAGTTCTGTGGAAGGTGCTGAGCTAGTACTTCGTGGTAGTCAGAGACGCAGGCTGCGGCTTAGTGGTAGAGTGTCTGCTTAGCATGCAGAAAGTCCTGGGTTCAAATACTTGGTATGACATCCTCACTTATTGGGGAGACGGGTTTACCTTTGAAACACTCTCTGTGTACATAAAACTTGGTCGATTTCTGCTGCCACCAGGAATTAAAAATTCCAAATCTCTGTCTTTTGGTAGAATGACCTAGGGTCTGGGCACTTCAGAGGACTATGTGGCCTTGAGGAAGGACTCTTCTGATTTCTGGGATAATTTTAAACAAAATGATTTATTTAATAAAGAACAAACTAGGTTTCTAGTTGTTTTGAACTGTTGCTGATGAAGGGACCTTGTAAATATAACTGGCAAAGTTTGGTGTCACAGTCTCTCAGACTCCCAAAACTCCACTCTGACAGGCTTAGACACGCGGTCTAATCTCTCATATATAGCCACACAGGCTGAACTCTTTGTCCTATTCACACAGAATAGACTCAAAACTCATGTTCACACAGACTAAACTGTTTGTCTTATTCACACAGAATAGACTCATTATTCACACAGAATAGACTCAAAAACTCCCCATAGTCACACAGACTACGCTCTCTCTTCAAACGTCACACACAGAATCATCTAATAGACACCCCTCCTCCCACACTCTCAGTCATCAGCCAGTCACATCACACTTGTCTCCCTCTATCACTCTCCTTACAGTACTGCAGTCAAACTAAACATTTAAAGAAACACACACGCCAAAACATGAAATCATTACACCTGGTACTTTCAGTTAAAGGGTCTGGCAGTAGGTGACATAAAAATCCTCTCTCTGGCTGAGACTTTGGAGAGCCACTGTCAGTCTGAGTAGACAGTACTGAGTCCGATGGACCAAGGGTCTGGTTCAGTAGAAGGAAACTTCAGGTGCATTCAAATCCCTGCTTGCTGTGAAAGTCCAGGCCTTAGGTGCTGGGGAGGGCCCCTGTGTGGGACCCTGGAGAGCGACTGCATACCAGAGGAGATCCTGCAGGGCCCAAAGACGCACTTTGTATACCTGCTAGCACCTGCTGGAAAACAAATATTAAATTACATCTTTGATATTTGAAATGTATTACATCTTTATATTTTTGAGACTTTGGAGAGCCACTGTCAGTCTGAGTAGACAATACTGAGTCCGATGGACCAAGGGTCTGGTTCAGTAGAAGGAAACTTCAGGTGCATTCAAATCCCTGCTTGCTGTGAAAGTCCAGGCCTTAGGTGCTGGGGAGGGCCCCTGTGTGGGACCCTGGAGAGCGACTGCATACCAGAGGAGATCCTGCAGGGCCCAAAGACGCACTTTATTCTAGCAGATCCGCAGTTGTAGTTGTGAGTTGGTGAGAGGCAGAAGATCTGGAGAAGTTGAATGCTGGTTTGTAAAACAGGAAACCAGAAGGAGTGGAGATGGGAAAGCGGGCCAGGAGGGTTCAGCTCCTAAGACCATGTAGGTTCTGGGAGTGGGGCAGGGAGGGAAACTTTTTTGGTGATTTATACCCTCCCCGCCATTCTTCATAGGTGCCCGGCCTCTGATTTGTGCCATCTTTGGAGGAAAGGGCCACTCTCATCTCGTCTGTTCGTCATTAACCAGTTTGGTGTCGTGGTTAAGTGCACGGACTCTAAACTGGGAGAACCGGGTTTGATTCCCCACTCCTCCACTTGCACCTGGCTGGATGACCTTGGGCAAGCCATAGTCTTGTCAGAGCTGTTCTTGAAAAAGAGCCGTTTCTGTCAGAGCTCTCTCAGCCCCACCTGCCTCACAGGGTGTCTGTTGTGGGGAGGGGAAGGGGAAGGAGTTTGTAAGCTGCTCTCCTTCGGGTAGTGAAGGGTGGGATATAAATCCAGTCTCCTCCAGTTTGGTGTCATGGTTAAGTGCGCGGACTCTAATCTGGGAGAACCAGGTTTGATTCCCCACTCCTCCACTTGCACCTGGCTGGGTGACCTTGGGCAAGCCGTAGTTCTGATAAGAGCTGTTCTTGAAAAAAGAGCCGTTTCTGTCAGAGCTCTCTCAGCCCCACCTGCCTCACAGGGTGTCTGTTGTGGGGAGGGGAGGGGAACGGAGTTTGTAAGCCGCTCTGAGACTCCTTTGGGTAGTGAAGGACGGGGTTCAAATCCAATCTCTTCTTCTCTCTAACAACTTTGTGGGTTTTGCTGAGCGTCTGAAGAGATGTCTCTGTGGTGCTGCTTGGATTTGAATGGACAGATTACGTCTGTCTCTCTTCTCTTGATGACCAAGAATCTTTGGTGGCGACAGGATAGGATGGGAACCTGGAAGCCCTGGCCTCAAAACCCCTCCCTGCCACTGCCACCCAGCTCTCTGGGGGATGTTGTGCCAGTTCTACTCTGACCCTAACTTACCTCACAAAGTGGTTGTGAAGATAAAATGGCTCAGTAGGGCAGAAAATATGCCACCCTGAACTCCTTGAAGGAAGAGCACCTATTCGGGTTGGGACCAATGTACCTGAAGGATTGCCTACTCCCTTATCTATCTGTCATCTGTCGGTCTTCTGTCTGTCTACCATCTTCTATCTTCTGTCTGTCTACCGACTTCTATCTTTTATTTTCTATCTACCATATTCTACCATCTTCTATCTTCTGTCTACCGTCTTTTATCTACCATCTTCTACCTCCTTCTGGAGCCAGGAGCTGCAGTGGCTCAAGTGGTTAAGACGCTGAACTGCAGGCTGTGGAAGGTCGGTAGTTCAGCAGTTCGAGACCCGGGTGCCGCATGACGGAGTGAGCTCCCGTCTCTAGTTCCAGCTCCTGCCAACCTAGCAGTTCGAAAGTAAGAAATTACAAGTAGGTAAATAGGTACCACTTCGGTGGGAGGGTAACAGCGTTCCGTGCGCCTTGGCGTTTAGTCATGCTGGCCACATGACCACGGAAACGTCTTCGGACAGCGTTGGCTCTTCGGCTTTGAAACGGAGATGAGCACCGCAACCCTAGAGTCCGATTCGACTGGCTTTCGAGCAAGGGAACCTTTACCTTTACCTCCTTCTATCTACTGTCTTCCTATCTTCCGTCTGCTGTCTTTCTACCGTCTTCTGTCTTCTGTCTATCTACCATCTTCTATCTTCTGTCCACCATCTTTTATCTACCATCTTCCACCTTCTTCTATCTACTGTCTTCCTATCTTCCATCTGCTGTCTTTCTATCGTCTATCTGTCATCTATTTATTTATTTAATTATCTGGATTTTTACTGCCCCCCCCCCCCCCCAGGCATAATAATTCACATAGTCCAGAGTTAAGAATTTAAAAACAGTAAAAACACAATTTATGAACTTACGCGACCTTTATGGTCATCTTTGGAGGTCCCCGACGGCGGGTGTAGACTTTTTTGTTGTTGCATTCTTTCAGTGATCCTTCCTAACCAAATGTTTTAATTGAACAAAGTTTGAGTCTAGTGTAGAGATGTAAAATTTCCGGAAATTTTGAAGCTCGGGAAACCCCCCCGTTTTTTCCGGAAAAAAACGGAAATTTTCGGAAAAATTGAAAAAAATTCTACATTAGCACTTCTTTTGTCTTTTCTAGATTGAAAGTCATTCTGTTACTTTAGGAACATAAAATATGACTATGGACATTTTTACTTGGCATGAAATTATCACAACTAGCATATTAAAAATATAGTGTGTCCAAACAGTTATTTACAAACAGAATACCCGCCCACATGCAAAAACAAAACTGAAACCTTTTTCTTTTCTCGTGACAATAGCACCTCCTAAAGGAAGAAATGCATCTTGTTCTTGCATTGGAGAGTTCAGTTTGTAACCTAGGACTTGCTTGTCCTCAGTGCACAGAAATTAGATCAATCTGATACCATATATATATATATTTTAGAAATGATTGGGAAAATATTTGAACACCTTGTCTTAAAATATTTTATTCATCGTGTTAAAATAAAATGTTCCATAATCAATTTTTTTTTCTTCCCCCCCTCCCCCCAATTTTTCCAATTTTTCAGAAAAAAACAAAAAAGGCTTCAGGAAAAAAACGGGGGGGAAACGTTTTTTTCCCTAATTTTTCCGGGTTTTTTCCCAGGCCTTTACATCTCTAGTCCAGTGGCACCTTTAAGACCAACTAAGTTTAATTCTGGGTATAAGCTTTCGTGTGCAGGCCCACTTCCTCAGATACATAGAAACAAGACTAAGACGGCCACACAACCCGGAAATCTAAAGCAACTAAAGACTAAGAAGACTTCCAGTGTTTCAGTGTATCTGAAGATGTGTGCGGGGACACAAAAGCTTAGACCCGGAACCGGGTTTGATTCCCCACGCCTCTACATGCAGCCGCTGGTGTGACCTTGGGTCAGTCACAAGTTCTCTCAGAGCTGTTCTCTCAAGGGCATTCCTCGAAAGACCTCCCACAGCCCCACCTACCTCACAAGGTGTCTGTTGTGGGGAGGAGAAGGGAAAGGAGTTTGTAAGCCGCTCTGAGACTCTGTTTAATCTTCTATCCTCCTCCTCCTTCCTCTTCTCCTTCTTCTTCGTGCTCAATGCCTTTTGGTTGGTGTAGTGGTTAAGTGTGCGGACTCTAATCTGGGAGAACCGGGTTTGATCCCCCACTCCTCCACTTGCACCTGCTGGATGACCTTGGGCAAGCCACAGTTCAGATAAGAGCTGTTCTTGAAAAAGAGCAGCTTCTGTCAGAACTCTCTCAGCCTCCACCTACCTCACAGGGTGTCTGTTGTTTTATGTAGTGGTTAAGTGTGCGGACTCTAATCTGGGAGAACCGGGTTTGATTCCCCACTCCTCCATTTGCACCTGGCTGGATGACCTTGGGCAAGCCGTAGTTCTGGCACAGCTGTTCTTGAAAAAGAGCCATTTCTGTCAGAGCTCTCTCAGCCCCACCTACCTCACAGGGTGTGTCTGTTGTGGGGAGGGGAAGGGAAAGGAGTTTGTAAGCCGCTCTGAGACTCCTTTGGGTTGTGAAGGGAGGGGTATAAATCCAATCTCCTCCTCCTTCTTGTGTCTGCTGCTTGTTCAGAGTTCTGGGGCAAGCTAGTCTTTAACTGCAACAGATCGGTCATTCTCTTATTCACCTCTGGTGCCGCCGCCCTGACCAGTGGGACCACTGTGACGTGGGCTTCCTCCTCTTCTCTTCCCTCCAGGTATGCTGGAGGATGGGAAGAAGTTTGACTCCTCCCGCGACAGGAACAAGCCATTCAAGTTTGTGATGGGCAAGCAGGAGGTTATCCGCGGCTGGGAAGAAGGGGTCGCCCAGGTAAGTTGGCATCCTAAGGGCATAAGAAGAGCCTTGTTGGATCGGACCGGTGGCCCCTCTAGTCTAGTGACCTGTCTCACACTCTGACCAACCAGTCGCCCTGGAGATAGAGATCGAGGACTTCCCCAGTGTTGCTTCCTGGCACTGGGATTCAGAGGCTGACTGCCTTTGAATGTGGAGGCTCAATACGGAAAATTTATCCTAGCATAGTAACTCCATTAATAAGAGCCCTGCTGGATCAGACCAGTGAGGGTCCATCTTGCCCAGCATTCTGCCTCACGCGGTGGCTGGCCAGTTCCTCTGGAAGGCCAGCAGCAGGGCAGAGAGGCCGAGGCCTTCATGAGAACATCAGAAGAGCCCTGCTGGATCAGACCAGTGAGGGTCCATCTAGTCCAGCCTCCTGTCTCACACAGGGGCCAGCCGGTTCCTCTGGACAGCCAACAACAGGGCACAGAGGCCGAGGCCTTCTTAAGAACATCAGAAGAGCCCGGCCAGATCAGACTAGTGGTCCATCTAGTCCAGCATCCTGTCCCACACAGTGGCCAACCAGTTCCTCTGGAGGGCCAACCACAGGGCAGAGAGGCCAAGGCCTTCATAAGAACATCAGAAGAGCCCTGCAGGGGTCCATCCAGTCCAGTCTCCTGTCTCACACAGTGGCCAGCCGGTTACTCCAGAGGTCCACCAGCAGGGTATTGAGACAGAGGCCTTCCCATGGTGTTGCCTCCTGACAGTGGAAGGCAAAGGTTTACTGCCTCTGAATGTGGAGGTTTCCAGTTCGAAAGTGAAGGGTGCCAGGCAGGGGTCATTTCCTGCGGGAGCGCACAGGAGCCACAGGGCTGAGAGATCGAGACTTTCATAAGTGCATCAGAAGAGCCCTGCTGGAATTTTCTACGAAATGACCCCTGGTGCTAGGTATGGTGAGGTAAAGGCTTTGGGAGCTGAGTGTGGGTTTCATGCAGCAAGTGAGAAGGGGTCCTCCTCTTGCACAGTCTGAACATTAAGCCACAGGAATAAACAGCTTTGAAGGGGGATTGGATGTGTGAAGGATAAGTCTATCAATGGCTATTAGCCATGGTGACTGGGGAACCTCCACATTCAGGAGCACGTAGCCTCTGATTCCCAGAGTCAGAAGGAGGCAGCATCGGGGAAGGCCTCGGCCTCTATGCCCTCTTGGCCCTCCAGAGGAACTGGTTGAGCACTGTATGAGACAGGATGCTGGACTTGATCAGGGTTGTCAAACATGCGGCCCGGGGGCCGGATGAAGCCCCCCGGAGGGCTTCTATCAGGCCCGCAGTGGAACCAGCTGTCTTCTGCTTCTTCTTCCAGTTCTGCTGCTCCTGCATCATCGTAGGTTTGCAGCTTACAGATACACACCTGAACAGCACACTCAAGATTGCAACGGCACAGACATTTTGATGCCATAATTCAGAGCAAGAGGCGTCCGTTATGAGACACGGTTAAATAAACAAAATATTGCAAGAGTGCTAATGTTTTAAGCATGTTTTTAAGTTAAAAAGCCCCCTTTGTGTTTGTGTCCTTTATAAAGTTTATATCTCTGCTCCCTTTATCTCTCTGCTACCTGGCATTACATTTTATGACACACGTGGCCCGGCCCAACAAGGTCTCCTTTATGTCACATCCGGCCCACGTAACAAATGAGTTCGACACCCGTGGACTAGATAGACCCCATGTCTGATCCAGCAGGGCTCCTCTTGTTACAAAGAGCAAAAGGAATTGCTCCCAGCTATCCAACAATACATTCCTCTGTCCTCATTGGCACTGTGAAAGATCTATATAGAATCATAGAATCGGAAGGGACCTCCAGGGTCATCTAGTCCAACCCCTTCTCAATGCAGGAAATTCACAAATACCCCCCCCCCGCACACCTGCAGTTGTTGGAAAAATTGGTTAAAAAAACTTAGATATTCAGAGTTTGCAATGGATCTTTGCCTCACTGGAGAGGAGGCATTTCTTTCTGTGTAAAAATCTTTATTTCTAAGGGAAAGGGTACACAGGAAAAGCTACAAAATAAAAGACCTAAGACTACATCGCTACAGCTACAGAAACAGACCAGCCACACGGTCTCACAACAACAACTGTAATGGAGATTCTTCTTCTTCTTGACCCCTAGAAGGAAATCACCTGAATACATTAACCAATGATTGTGAGTAAACAGACTTAGATTTCACGGGCTTTGTTTCCATTGGCTCTGAGCCAGGTTTCCCTTCCAGGTCAGCCTAAACAATAGCACACGAGGTAAAGCAGATTAACCCTATAATCACTGAATTAGACCTTGCAACGCAGACAGATTTCCAACACCCCTTCTCAAGGTCTAACATGTAAGTCATTATTCATGCACGTACAAACATCATTCATTATTCACTTTAACATTTGAATCAACCATATTCAACATTTTGCAAAGATGTTCAAATTTCCATGCCCAGAAGATGGCAAAAAAACTCCAGGATCCCTGGCCAAACTGGCCTGGAGAAACATGGCTTCCTGACCCCAAAGTGGCGATCGGCATTTCCCTGGGCGTGTAAGGAAGGGCCACGAGAACTGAGCACTGAGGCAACCCTTCCTGCCCTCCCTCTCATGATCTGCCAAAGTTCACAGAATCAGCACTGCTGTCAGATGGCCACCTGGCCTCTGCTTGAAAACCTCCCAAGGAGGAGAGCCCACCACCTCCCGAGGAAGCCTCTT
>NW_015160985.1:46913-47808 GCF_001447785.1 Gekko japonicus
ATGTTTAGCCAAAAACTCTTCTTCTTTTTTTTATTAAAACAAGTTTTTATTAACGGGATATAAAACGAGTCCAAAATTAATCAGTTCACCATTTCTTAATACATCCCTTTTCCCTTTTCCCTCCCCCAGGCTTCCCGCAGCGTTTCCCCCCCCACCACATTTCCTCTCTTAATCTTTCCCTTCAGTTTGATATTATTTGAAGGTTCACAATTTCTCTTACTACCTTACTTATATTTTTTCAGTCTCATAGGTAACCTATCCGATAACAATTTCTTTCCAACATTTCTAAAGTCTATTCTTAATAATTACTAAAGCAAAAAAGTTTATTTTTGACATCCCAATGTTTCTCTATATATTCTTTAAAGCCCTTCCAATCCGCAAAAAATTCTTGATCTTCTTTATTGTTCAACTTTCTTGTCATTTTATCCATTTCAGCCATAAGGAGTAGCTTCCTTATCCATTCCCATAGTTCAGGTATTCTTTCTTGCTTCCAACATTGAGCAATATGTCATTCTGGCCGTTGTAATCAAATACCATAACAATGTTCTCTTTGTTACATTCACTTCTTCCATTTTAAGACCCAAAAGTATTACTTCTGGTTCTTTTTTGAAAGAACATTTCAAAATTTTCTGCATTTCATTATGGACCTCCGTCCAAAAGTTCACAGCTCTATCACAAGTCCACCACATATGATAAAAGGAACCGAAAACTCTTCTGATTTAATTTCAACCTGTTGGTTCTGGTCTGACCTTCTGGAGCCAGGTACGATACAATCAACAACTCCGCACCATCCTCTATATGACAGCCCTTCAGGTACTTCAAGATGGTTATCATACCACCTCTCAGTCGTCTTCTCTCCAGGCTAAACATACCCAGCTCCTTCAGCCTTTCCTCA
>NW_015160985.1:48619-60169 GCF_001447785.1 Gekko japonicus
TCGCACACACTACTGCCAAAACAAGTCTCCTCCATCCTATAATTATGCATTTGATTTTTCCTACCTAAATGCAGAACTTTACATTTATCCCCATCCCATTGAAATTCATTTTATTTGTTTTAGCTTATTTTTCCAGCCTGTCAGGGTCATCCTGTATCCTACCTCTGTCTTCTACTGTATTTGCTACCCCTCCCAATTTAGTATCATCTGCAAATTTAGTAAGCATTCTCTCTATCCCTTCATCCAAATGGTTGATAAAGGTGTTGAACAAAACAGGTCCCAGTACAGATCCTTGAGGCGCTCCACTTGTCATTCCTCTCCAAGAGGCTGAGGAACCATTCGCAAGCACTCTTTGGGTGTGATCTGTCAACCAGTTACAGATCCACCTAACAGTAACAGGATCCAAACCATATTTTTCCAATTTTTCAACAAGAACATTATGTGGAACCTTATCATAAGAACATAAGAGATGCCAATGTTGGATCAGACCAAAGGCCCATCCAGCCCAACACTGTATCACACAGTGGCCAGAAATACCAGGGGCCATCAGGAGGTCCACCAGTGGGGCCAGGACATCAGAAGCCCTCCCACTGTTGACCCCCCCCCCAAGCACCAAGATGACAGAGCATCACCTGCCCCAGAGTCCCTATCTATACCTTGTGGATAATAGCCCCTGATGGACCTCTGCTAAGGGGCCATCAGGAGGTCCACCAGTGGGGCCAGGACATCAGAAGCCCTCCCACTGTTGACCCCCCCCCCAAGCACCAAGATGACAGAGCATCACCTGCCCCAGAGTCCCTATCTATACCTTGTGGATAATAGCCCCTGATGGACCTCTGCTCCATATGCTTATCTAATTCCCTTTTGAAGCCGTCCATGCTTGTAGCCGCCACCACTTCAAAAGCCTTACTGAAATCAAGACAACCCATGCCTACAGCACTCCCCTGACCCAGCAAGGTAGTAACTTTCTCACAAAAAGAGATAAGAGATAATACTAGAGTCCCTGTCTGCGTGCTCAAGGAATTTGGGGCGTGAAGCCCGTCCCATCGTCATAATTTTGAGTTCTGCGTAAACCGCCATCGGATTGGGTCCCCATGCCCTTTTAACACCCTGAACGCTTAGCAGGGAGCTTGTTGGGGAATGTGTCATGCTAGAAAGACCCTGGACTCCCCTCTCTTTCCACATCTTTGCTCGACACGGGTCAGGAGGAGGTGTTTGCCGCTAAGCGTCGCCTGCAAGGACCCAGCCGGACTCTGTGTCTCCTGCACAACTGTGTTTGATAGCAGCTTGATACCTGGCAGCGGCCTTGTGTGTGTGGTGTTTGCTTGGGGGGGGGGTCATACCAGCGTCCACCCCTGCTGACCTGGCTGCTACCAAGGGGGCTTTAATATCCGGGGTGCGGCAGAGCGAGCAGAGAGACGGGAACCCCAGAGTGCCATGTATCCCTTGGAGACAGCGAGATTTTCAGGGGGCGAAGCTGTCATGAGTCAAAGATCCCTTCGTCAGACCCGACAAAGGGAGTTTTAACTCTTGGAAGCTTAAACCCTGAAAATCTAAGGAGGAGGAGGAGGAGGAGATTGGATTTATACCCCCGTCCTTCACTACCCGAAGGAGTCTCAGAGCGGCTTACAATCTCCTTTCCCGTACTTTCCCCCCACAACAAACACCCTGCGAGGTAGGTGGGGCTGAGGGAGCTCTCTTGAGAACTGCCCCTGAGAGAACAGCTCTGAGAGAACTTGTGACTGACCCAGAGTCACACCAGCAGCTGCACGTGGTGGAGGAGGAGTGGGGGAATCAAACCCGGTCCTCCCAGATTAGACTCCACGCTCCTAACCACTACACCAAACTGGCTCTCAAGAAGAAGAGGAGGAGGAAATCGGATTTATACCCCACCCTTCACTCAGAGTTTCAGAGCGGCTTTCAATCTCCTTTCCCTTCCCCTCCCCACAACAGACACCCTGTGAGGTAGGTGGGCCTGAGAGAGCTCTCTCGAGGACTGCTTTTGAGAGGACAGCTCCAAGAGAACTTGTGTGTCAGGTCCCCAGTCAGTTCACTCTCCACACACACACTTTTGGCAGTGTAATGCTTTATTAGAGAGATGAGATGCTGTGGGTTCAGAACCTTTGTTCGGACTGGAGCCCAAAGGCAGGAAATTACCACATATAGGTAAACCCCCCAGATCCCATTCATTCACACGTCAGGCATTTCTATAGCAACCCAGACAGATATACGGTCGCTCTGTCTAGCCTAGCCCGGCATGGAAATCTCCAAGGACAGTCTCACGAGAAACCATCTTGGGGCTCCCGTCAAGATGTTACAAGCCATACTCCCTGACGCTCTAACAACACACATGGCCCGCCCCCCCAGGAATGTCACATGGCAAGCGAGGGCAGAGGTACACTGATAAGATGCAGGAAGGCGAAAAGCGAAAGCTAAAAGTTCAACAAGGCTAACAAGAACACAGAAGGCCTGCTTATGTGCCAGGGCATGACGTTGTGACTGACCCAAAGTCGCACCAGCAGCTGTTGGAGGGGGGAGTGGAGAATCAAACCCGGTCCCCCCAGATCGGAGTCCATGCTCTTAACCACTGCACCAAACTCCTCCGAGGTGGTCCTGGACTCAAATACAGCTCTTCCACTGCAGACCAAGACGGATACCCTTTCCCTCCGTATGCCCCTGGGTTTCCAGTTCAGTTTGGGAAATCCCTCTGTCTCTCTCCGGCCCTGTTCCCAGCACCACGGAGTGGCAAAATGCAGTGGGCGGGGTCAGCCTTGACTCGGAGGGTGCGCTGTGAACTTGGTGGCCGGAGAGAGCCTCTGTGCGTATTCCGGTAGCAGCCTGCGCCTTCCTTCCGTGGCACGGACGTCCCAGACTGTGGCTCAGCCGGACGCAGCGTCTCTCAACCGTCTGCTCTGTTCCTCCCACAGATGAGTGTCGGGCAGCGCGCCAAGATGACCATCTCGCCAGACTACGCCTACGGCCTCACCGGCCACCCGGGAATCATCCCCCCTAATGCCACTCTAATTTTCGACGTGGAGCTTATTAAAATGGAATGACAAGAGGCACCGCTGGTCCTGTGTCCCTGCTCCGGGGTAGGTGAAAGAGACTCGGTCTGGTGCCCGCCGGGAGAGGCCACGTGGGAGAGCGGGAGGCATCTTTGGGGGTGGTTGTCGGGCAGCAAGGCCTGTGCCCAGCCTAGGGTCAGTGTTTCCTCTAAGCTGAGTTAGTGTGAGCCAGCTCACAGTTTTTTAGCCTCCGGCTCACACATTTTTTGTCTTGGCTCAGGAAGGAGGGCTCCACAGGAAACTTAACTTATGCAGTAGCCAAATTGCTCTCTCACAGCTTTAATGCCAGTAGCTCACAAAGTGGACTTTTTTGCCCACAAGACTCCACAGCTTAGAGGGAGCATTGCTCCAGAGCAAACTAATTTATGCAGCAGCCAAATCCCTCTCTCATGACTTTAATGCCAGTAGCTCACAAAGTGGACTTTTTGCTCACAAGACTCCACAGCTTAGAGGGAGCATTGCTCCAAAGCAAACTAATTTATGTAGCAGCCAAGTTGCTCGCTCACGACTTTAATGTCAGTAGCTCACAAAGTAGAATTTTTGCTCACAAGACTCCACAGCTTAGAGGGAGCATTGCTCCAGAGCAAACTAATTTATGCAGCAACCAAATCGCTCATTCACAACTTTAATGTTGGTAGCTCACAAAGTAGAATTTTCGCTCACAAGACTCCACAGCTTAGGGGGCGCATTGCCTAGGGTGTGTCTTGGAAGAGTGCCCGGGCGCATGAATCAGATTGGCACTCTTTCCTCATGGGAGGGGGGGTAAACAGGAGATTGAGAGCTTCCTGGCAAGACCGGGTTTGGCAGCCGATACAAGGTTGCCTTGGCGACTAATGGGTTCACCGCCTTGGATCGAGTGGCTTCGGAGGTGTCGAATCCTCAGGGCAGATTTCAAGGCAAGCTCTCCTTTGTCCCGACAGGTTTGGCACAGGACGGGAATCCGGAAACCTCCTTACTTCGAGAGGAATGCACACGAATTTGTATGGAGCTTTCCCCGGCTTATCCACTACACTCTCGGCGTAACCCTCCAAACCCCGGTTTGAACGTGTTTGGATCACTCAGCTCTTGGCTTCCGACGCCTCCTTTCTTGTCCTCCCCCGGCCTTTTCCCCCCCTTTGCCGTTTTTTGACATTGTTAAATCCACATTGCTGTAAAACCTCGGCTATCTATTTTGTCGGTCAGATTCTTTAATCTTATTTGGGGGGGGGGAGAGGTTGGGGTGTTTTTTTTGGCGTAGACTTGAGTTGTGTGTGATTGAGCATTTGCTAGTTTTACGTCTGCCGACCGGTTCACTTTATATAGGAAACGATTGCGCGAATACGGCAAAATCTCACCCTTTTCTCGCTGTTGCTTTTTTGGGGAAGTTTCATCTGTTGCGTGGAACTGATCCGCCGCCGCAAAGCCGTACGAAGCAGTCTGAGGAGCGGTGGGGGGAAGCCGCGTAGTCATAGGATTTGATACGGTTCTCTGCCTGAAATTTGGGGCTCACAGCCACTCCCTCCTCCCCCAACCCCGTGGCCTTTCCTCCCTTCAATCTTGGGGGAAAGGGCAACTTTCACAGTGACACAGCAGTAACCTTTTTATGCTGGGGGGTCGTCCTTGCTCATCCACCCCCGAGTTATGGATCTTCCCCCAACACCCCCTTGCCAATCTTTGGTGTCTTTTCTACTGGATTTTCAGGACATTTTTAACCTCTAGCTTTCTGAATTCCACAACTAGCTAAATTCCACAACTTTTGGAAGGTGCTGTTCTTTTTTTTTTTTCCCCTTTCCCCTTTTAGGGCACGGGGACGAATCCAGCCTTTCCCCCAGCCTATCAGTGCAGATATACTAGAGAGTTCTCTACGGAAACCTGATGCTGGTCATCGCAGCTTTGCAGACACCCCCTGGGGCAGTGCACCGAAACACACACCCCCCCTTCCCAGGTTGTCAGAACCGACCTCTCTTTTTCCCCCCTGTAGTGATTTTTGGTAAGAGAATTGCCGCTGCTGACACTTCCTCCACCGTCACCACGTCAACACATAGAGTTTTATTATTGCAATAAAAACGCTTTATGCTGGCTTTTCTCAATTCCTCGGTGTCTTGTCTTTTCCTTTTGTAGCAACTGCTTGTGGGCCTTCTCATTTCTGAATCGTCAAATGAAAAGGTGGAAACTCTTCCAGAAATTTTTTAAGAATAAGAAATTGCAAGTAGATAAATAGGTACCACTTCGGTGGGAAGGGAACAGCGTTCCGTGCGCCTTGGCGTTTAGTCATGACGGACAACCACGGAAACGTCTTCGAACAGCGCTGGCTCTTTGGCTTGGAAACGGAGATGAGCACCGCAACCCTAGAGTCGGATTCAACTGGCTTTCGAGCAAGGGAACCTTTACCTTTTACCTTTAATGATACTCATAGGCAGTGTTCCCTCTAAGCTGAATTAGTGTGAGCTAGCTCAGTTTTTTAGCCCCCGGCTCACACATTTTTGTCTTCGCTCAGGAAGGATGGCTCCAGAGCAAACTAATTTATGCAGTAGCCAAATTGCTCACTCACAACTTTAATGCCAGTAGCTCACAAAGTAGACTTTTTGCTCACAAGACTCCACACCTTAGAGGGAACATTGCATAGGAGTATATTAAGTATACTGAATGTGTAAACACATACAGCACTTCAAAAGAACGTAATGCACATCATAAAAAGGTAAAGGTTTCCCTTGCTCGAAAGCCAGTCAAA
Organism: Gekko japonicus; assembly: GCF_001447785.1. Taxonomy (NCBI): domain Eukaryota; kingdom Metazoa; phylum Chordata; class Lepidosauria; order Squamata; family Gekkonidae; genus Gekko; species Gekko japonicus. Next base: position 54,395 of record NW_015160985.1, read on the forward strand.
TCTGACTCTAGGGGGCGGTGCTCATCTCCGTTTCCAAGCCGAAGAGCCAGCGCTGCCTGAAGACGTTTCCATGGTCATGTGGCCGGCATGACTAAACGCCAAGGCACACGGAACGCTGTTACCTTCCCACCGAAGTGGTACCTTTTGATCTACTTGCAATTTCTTGTTTTCGAACTGCTAGGTTGGCAGGAGCTGGAACTAGAGACGGGAGAGCTCACTCCGTCATGCGGCACTCGGGTCTCGTACTGCCCTTCTGGTCTGCAGCTCAGCGTCTTAACCTCTGAGCCACCGCGGCCCACTAATGCACATCATAAAGTCACACAAAGCACAGAATGATGATTCTTAAAGTAATACAGTCCAAAAAAGTCCACAAGCACAAGCCCTCCTAGGAGCAATAACAGTCCATAGAGAAAACACTGCCGAGTATACCCCGATGGTATTGTACGTAATATTAAGAGTGTTTTCAAAGACGATCCTTCAACAAAGGGTATAGTGAGTCAAGGTAGGTACAATGACCCTGCACAAATCAAAATGCTATTTTGTATTACGTGGAGCCCAAGGGCTCTTGGCAAATTATCTAGCCCTGCTGGATCAGACCGGTGGCCCATCGAGTCTAGCATCCTGTGTCACACAGTGGCCAACCAGTTCCTCTGGAGGACCAACAACCGGGCTAAAAGTCCGAGGCCTTCATAAGAACAAGAGAAGAGCCCTGCTGGATCAGACCAGTGGTCCTTCTAGCCCAGCATCATGTACCACACAGCGGCCAACCAGTTCCTCTGGAGGGCCAACAGCAGGGTAGAGAGGCCGAGGCCTTCATAAGAACATCAGAAGAGTCCTGCTGGGTCAGACCAGTGAGGGTCCTTCTAGTCCAGCATCCTGTCCCACACAGTGGCCAGCCAGTTTCTCTGGACAGCCAACAACAGGGCAGAGAGGCCGAGGCCTTCATAAGACGCTCAGAAGAGCCCGGGTGGATCAGACCAATGGTCCATCCCGTCCAGCATCCTGGCTTTCACAGTAGCCAACTAGTTTCTCCAGAGGGCTATCAACAGAGGTCAAGGCCTTCCCCTGATGTTGCCTCCTGGTTCTGGGATTCAGAGGATTAGTGCCTCTGAATGTGGAGGTTCCCCTGTGCCACCATGGCTAGCAGCCACCGATAGACTTACCCTCCGTGAATCTCTCTAATTCCCTTTGAAAGCTGTTTATTCCTGTGGCCATCACTACGTCCTCCGGCCGTGAATCGGACATTTTAATCACTCGCTGTGTTAAGTCGTATTTACTTACTTACTTACTTACTTACTTACATGGGATTTATATATTGCCCATGACCCCTAATGGGTCTCAGAGCGGTTTACAATGAACTACTGCGTAGTTAATATCTAGCTAGGGCCACAATTTTCCTGGGGAGGGGATATCCTACCAGCACCCATGCGGCATAGTCCTCCTTCCTCTCTGGCAGCCTCGTTGTTCCTTTCGGCGATCCGGATGGCTGGCGACCAAGTCCGAGCAGGCTCTTGATGATTTTTTCTCCTTCGGAGCGCCGCTGCTTTCGGGCGCAACTTCCGCAAATGTCCCGCCGGCTCCTGTCATGCTGCGTCCCACGTCACCACGTCGCTCCGGCTCCGCCTCCACTCAATTCGGCCGCCGCCTCCCTGAATCGCTCGACTCTTTCCGCCGCCACCTCTCTCGTCTCTCTCGTCTCTCTCCGCTGCTGCTGCCGGCCGCACTCCCGGCACAGAGCCAGGAGGAGGGTGCCCCCTGCCACCATTCCTCTTGTTGTTACTAGAGCCGCTGGGTTGGCGGGAGCTGGGCCAGGGGCCAGGGGCTCAACCCGGCCGTGGTGGGGATTCGAACAGCCATTGTGGCTGTTCGCTATTGATGTTAACCGCAGGTGTCGTACTGCCTGCGCCACCGCTCCCTTCTGCCTGTTCTGAACCTACTGCCCATCGGAGCCTCTGCTTTGCATGTGGAAGGTCCCAGGTTCAATCCTGGGCACCTCCAGTTTGGAAGGATCAGACGAACGATGTTGTGAAAGATCTCTGCCTGAGGCCCTGGAGAGCAGCTGCCAGCCCGAGCCATCAATACTGACCTTGACGGGCCAAGGCTCTGATTCAGCAGGCAGTGTGCTTGTGTGCCGTTTCTGAAATATCATCAGGAGAAGCCTAGGCGTGGGGTTCGGCCAAGGGCCAGGAAAAGGTCGGTGGCGGTCGGTGGCCTTTCTAGTACCCTCTGTACCCAGACAGATGCCCTGTAACTCCCCCCCACCCACCCCCCGGCATGCCCCTGCAGACAGCTCCAGGCTGTTCCAAAAGCAGACACAGAGAGTGGGAATTGAGGCTGAATGCAAATGGGCCTGTGAGAGGAAGGAAGCAGGTTTTATTTTGACACACAGACTGTAGCCTTTCTGCTCGGGAGCGCCGGAGCCGAATGAAGAAGATGCTCCCGCCCAGCAATCTGGCGCTGGCTTTGGGAGTGTTGGTTAGGGGTTTGCTCGCCCCCACAAGGGCATAATTGCATCATGGGAAACCTGTTCTGCTCTCTCCCGCGGCCTGCTTCTTGATGTTAAAGGCAAGGACATGTGTCTTCCCCATCAGCCCCACAGTAAGGATTGGGAAATTGGCACCGAGGACCCAGCGAGGTCCGGTAGGAGAGCCAAGACTCCAGGGAAGACAGAACGCTTGCTGTGAGCTCCTGATGGTGGGGGAGGACGCCAGTTTCTGCAGCGGGCGCCGTGCCCGTCATGCTCTTGGGCAGGGTTGTGCCAATTACCATGTTCTGTGCAACAAAATGCTGGGAGGGCGGAATGCCGCAGGTCTGGGAACGTCTGCTCCATTTAAAGGCAGGTTTAAGCGTGAAGGCAGCAAAGACGGAGTTGAAATTTGGTGGTATCTGAAGTCACAGATGCCGGTGGGGGCGGGCTGGGTTTCACTCCTTGGCATCCTGCCCCCCCCCCTCAATGAAGCAAGTATTTTCCGTGCAAAAAAAGTCAACGTTTAATTACTTCCTCTAGACCTTGCTAGTTTGGTGTCGTGGTTAGGAGTGTGGACTCTAATCTGGGAGAACCGGGTTTGATTCCCCACTCCTCCACTCGCAGCTGCTGGTGAGACCTTGGGTCAGTCACAAGTTCTCTAGCAGCTGTTCTCTCAAAGGCAGTTTCTGTCAGAGCTCTCTCAGCCCCACCTACCTCACAGGCAGTGTTCCCTCTAAGCTGAGTTTGTGTGAGCTAGCTCAGTTTTTTAGCCTCCGGCTCACATATTTTTGTCTCAGCTCAGGGAGGATGGCTCCAGAGCAAGCTAATTAATGCAGTAGCCAAATCGCTCACTCACAACTTTAATGCCAGCAGCTCACAAAGTAGGATTTTTGCTCACGAGACTCCACAGCTAAGAGGGAACATTGCTCACAGGGTGTGTCTGTTGTGGGGAGGGGAAGGGAAAGGAGTTTGTAAGCCGCTCTGAGACTCCTTTGGGTAGTGAAGGGCGGGGTATAAATCCAATCTCTGCGTCTTCTTCTTCTTTTCTACTGCTACAGACAGACTAACACGGCAACTATTTCGTTGTGAGCAGCAACTCTTCTTTATTAACATTTTTTTAAAAAAAATGTATTTCATTTGGCCAGTCAGTATGTCACAATTTGATCATAGCCTTCCAAGTCTATTTTTCTTTTTTTATGTTTAGGATTCATACACAACTTGTCTGGCCCGAAAAACAGATGTTTCATATTTACATTTCTAATGTGTGTTGTTTATTTATTTATTGTTGTTATTTAGATCAAAGAAGAAGAAGAAGAATCGTATGGGATTGTCTGTAGTATAGCCAGGAGATCCTAAGAGTGTCTGGCAGTCTTAAGTTCCAGCTCTTTTAGCATTATGCACCACTAGGTGGTGAGCTAGTCTTATTTTCGGGGGCTGAGAGAGCTCTGAGAGAGCTGTGACTGACCCAAGAACACCCAACTGGCTTCATGGGGCGGAATGCAGAATTGAACCCAGCTCTCCAGATTAGAATCGCCACTCTTTACCACTATACCACACTGGCTCTCCACTGAAGGAAGACCCTCTGGGCCAAAATGCATTTGAACTACAGGTTATCGTATGCGTAACCAATATTTGGTCTTAATTATTGTTCGCAAAACTTATGTTTGTCTCTGTATGCTCTGTGGATGTACTGTGAGACTTACTACCTCTTCGTTTGGATCTACGTTCTATGTATGTTTTCAATCTGTAGTTATTGTGTACTTTGTACTAAACAGATGTATTTTGGTCTATGTTTTAGCTCAGGGGTGTCAAACATGCAGCCCGGGGGCCGAATCAGGCCCCTGGAGGGTTTCTCTCAGGCCCGCAGTGGAGCTGGCTGTCTTCTGCTTCTTCTTCTAGTTTTGCTGCTGCTGCTACTTCATCGTAGGTTTGCAGCTTACAGAAACACACCTGGACAGCATACTCAAGATTGCAACAGCACAGACATTTCGATGCAATAATTCAGAGCAAGAGGTGTCAGTTATCAGACACGGTTAAATAAACAAAATATTGCAAGAGTGCTCATGTTTGAAGCATGTTTTTATTTTAAGTTAAAAAAAACACCCTTTGTGTTTGTGTCCTTTATAAAGTTTATATTTCTGTCACCTGGCATTGCATTTTATGACGCACATGGCCTGGCCCAACAAGGTCTCATTTATGTCAGATCTGGCTCTCCTAACAAATGAGTACGACACCCCTATTTTAGCTGCTCAACCTCCTAGGTTCCTGACTTGTATCTCAGGTTGCGGTGTTTCCCCCCCTCTTTTGCTGTTTCCGAATACTTTTGTCTCGCCAGGCTCACGGGTTTCATCAGGTTCACTTGAGGATCTGGGGCAGCTCCGTTGCCAAGAGCTTAAACCCAAACACAAGACGTCTCTCACAAAGAACAAGCCCGAGTCCTGAGTGGTGTTCTAGTCCGGGGGGGGGGGAATGTCCCCCGCCCTTAACCACATAGGCAAAGCTTCAAGTTCCACAGTAAGCAACTGACCGTTCACTCCTCTGAACTGGGCTTTGTAAGGTGCCTGAAAAGCTGTTGAGAAGATTAGCTAATGAAGGCCGATTAATCGCTCGCAAATCTCATCAACCCTGCCAAAGCTGTAAAGGAGTCAAGGGAGATTGAAGCTGCACCGGACTGGAACCGGGGAGCGGAATGGATCTTTCCTCCTTCTATAGCAGGCCCCTCCACCAATGTTCCCTCTAAGCTGTGGAGTCTTGTGAGCAAAAATTCAACTTTGTGAGCTACTGGCATTAAAGTGGTGAGCGACTGATTTGGCTGCTGCATAAATTAGTTTGCTCTGGAGCCATCCCTTCCTGAGCGGAGACAAAAATGTGTGAGCTGGAGGCTAAAAAACTGTGAGCCAGCTCACACTAACTCATCTTAGAGGGAACCCTGCCCTCCACCCCTGGGGCTTGCAGTGATTGGCTGTATAGTATACAGTGCTGCAGCTGGATGGGGTGGATGGAAGCGCTTTCCACTAGTGCCAAAAAGAGGGGTCTGGAGTCCTGAAGCCTCCCAAGAGCTCAGGGTTTCTAGTTTCCTGAAGGTCTTGAGCACAGGCAGGGCTATTTTTGGGCAGGAACGCACAGGAATGGAGTTCCGACTGGCTCCCGAGTTGACCACGCCCAGCAGGAACTCATTAGCATAATGGGCCACACCCAACAGCAGGAACTCATTAGGATTGGCTACATGAGGGATGTGTGGCCTAACATGCAAAGGAGTTCTTGCTACAAAAAAAGGCCCTGGGTTTTGACAACAAACAAGGGAAACA
>NW_015160985.1:61301-63735 GCF_001447785.1 Gekko japonicus
CCCACAACAGACACCCTGTGAGGTGGGTGGGGCTGGGAGAGCTCTTGACAGAAACTGCTCTTTTTCAAGAACAGCTCTTGTCAGAACAACGGCTTGCCCAAGGTCATCCAGCAGCTGTGGGTGGAGGAGTGGGGAATCAAACCCGGCTCTCCCAGATTAGAGTCCGCACACTTAACCACCGCACCAAACTGGAAAGACTGAAGGTCAAAGAAGAAGGGGATGGCAAAGGACGAGATGGTTAGGCAGTGTTAGAGCAACGAACATGAAATCAAGCATACTCTGGAGGACGGCGGAGGACAGGAGGGCCTGGCGTGATGTGGTCCATGGGGCCACGAAGAGTCAGACTTGACTGTGCGACTGAAAAACAAAAACTCTTCTGGGGAAGGTTGAAGCTTTAGCCCACAAGGGGGCGATGCATGCACAGGATGAAGGGTACTGTTAAGAAATTGGGCCTGCCTGCGCCACTTTCTTTGGGGGGGGGGGGCTTTTGCCCTTCAGTTGACTTTGGCTTGTGCTCCCTGGCAGAAGCGAGCTGCCCTACGTCCCGTCAGCTTCTGGAAACAAAGCCAGGCAGAAAAAGCTGAACAAAACATTATGGTAGCAGAAAAGAGCCAGAGTCCAGGAGCACCTTGAAGACTAAAAACATTTGGGGCAGGGGAGGAGCTGTCGTGAGTCAGGCCTTCACTTCTTCAGATAAATCATTAGGAAGAAGAAGAAGAGATTGGATTTATTCCCTGCCCTTCACTACCCGAAGGAGTCTCAGAGCGGCTTACAAACTCCTTTCCCTCCCCCTCCCCACAACAGACACCCTGTGAGGCAGGCGGGGCTGAGAGAGCTCCGACAGAAACGGCTCTTTTTCAAGGACAGCTCTTATCAGAACTACGGCTTGTTTTCTGTTCCCTTCCATACTTTCCACATCACCTTTGGCACCTTGGTTCACTGAGGAAGGGGACAGGTAGGGGTCATTTCGTAGAAAAAGAGGTGCAGTAGCTCATTAGCACAACTCATTAGCATAACTCATTTGCATATGCTACACCCCCTGACATCACCGGAAGTGTGTCAGAAGGCAACACCCACCGCTCAGGCTCCACTAGAGCAGATCTGTCCTTGCAGAGGAGGGAGAGCTTGTACCTGAATAAAACTTGGTCTTAAAGGTGCCACTGGACTGTTTTGGACCGGGGGGCCGGGGGGAGCTCTGCAACTTACCTGGCTGCTTCTTGCTCCTCGGGGCCCGACTGAGGGCTGTTGGGAGCAGGGGGAGGGGCTTGTTGCATGTGCCCGCCCCCTGGGCTCCTTACTGCTGGAGCTCCGCTCCTGTATGCTCCCGCAGGAAACGACCCCTGGGGACAGGTGTAAGGTTTTCAGAACCAGAGGGCTGATTTGGAAGTCTCCTCGATGCATTTGATCCAAGGAGGAGGAATGCAGACATAAAACAGAATGGTAACAACACACTTCGTACGTTATTCGTACTTTGCACAACAGCAGCTTATCTTATATCACTATAAATATTTTTTGCAAACCCCCCCCCCACGTTCTGTTTACATTCTTTAAGGTTCGTTATGTATTAGGTCTGGAACACGCCAGGACTATCTGCTGGAGACTGGCTGAGCTTGGAGCTCTAGAACAATAGCCCACCAGGACTCTGAAAGTGACCAATGAGAAACTAACGTTATGTAAATAGCCTATCGTTGGGAGTGGGGTGTGTTTGGGTGTGGGTTTTGCATGCTATTTAAACAGGGCTGCTGCCCTGGTGTTTTAGTCTTGTTCCTGAAATCACTTAATAGAGCTGCCCACTGCTGTCCGTCTCGAACCCGGTATTTAATAAGGTTGCTTTTGGTCGATTCTGTTATCGGCAGCCTTCTCCTTGCTTGCTAACCCCCAGGTGGTGGCTGGAGATCTTAGAACATAAGAGCATAAGAGAAGCCAGTGTTGGATCAGGCCGATGGCCCATCGAGTCCAGTCTTCTGGGATTACAACTGACCTCCAGGCAATGAAGAACAGTCCACCTGGAGAAAATGGCTGCTTGGAAGGTGGCATTATGCCCCATTGGAGTCCTGCCCCTTCCCAAGCCCCGCCTTCCTCAGGCTCCGCCCTCCAAATTCCCAAGTCCCAACCCAGAGCTAGCAACGCTAAATAAAGTTGAGATCAGGGGTCATTTCCTGCAGGAGCGCACAGGAGCCTAGCTCCGGCAGTAAAGAGCCCAGGGGGCGGGCACATGCAACAACTCCCACCCCCTGCTCCCAGCAGCCCTCAGTCACAGCAAGAAGCAGCCAGATAAGTTGCCGAGCCCCCCCCCTCATAGCTAGCAATCCAAAACAGTCCAGTGGCACCTTTAAGACCAAGTTTTATTCAGGTATAAGCTCTCCCTCCTCTGTGAGGGCAGATCTGCATGTCCCCCCCCCCAATAGCTAGCAATCCAAATAGTCCAGTGGCA
>NW_015160985.1:64464-65150 GCF_001447785.1 Gekko japonicus
GGAGCCTGAGCGGTGGGTGTTGCCTTCTGACACACTTCCGGTGATGTCAGAGGGTGTGGCATATACAAATGAGTTATGCTAATGAGTTATGCTAATGAGCTCCTGCACCTCTTTTTCTACGAAATGACCCCTGGTTGTGATGTAATGGATCAGCTTGGGAGGTATACTCTCTTATGGACAATGAGGCGTTCCCCTTTCCAGTTCTTCAGTTGCGGCCCCACCATATTGTGTCATTAAACTAGGAATCTTTCCTGTTAGATTCAACTGTCGTCGTTCAAATGTTACCGTATTTTGTAACGGGCTTACCGATTGGATAATTCGAATGCACTTTAGTTCCGGTGAAAAATGCAAACTGTGAAAGAAAATGAATACCTAAAATAAATAGTTTTCTGCTCCCGAGAGTTCCCAACCTTCAAGTGGGGCCTGGAGATCTCTCAGAACTGCAACTGAACAAAGTTTGAGTCCAGCGGCACCTTTGAGACCAACAAAGTTTTATTAAAAGTGTAAGCTTTCGTGTGCAAAAGGCACTTCTTCAGACAGGGAGGGGTTAGTTGCCAGGAAGAGCGAATTAGAGTCAAGATGCAGATAAGTAAGTGAGTAATAAATATAGCTAAGATTGGAATAACACATATAGTGGGACATGTAAATAGTAGCAAGTTGGGATACAGATATTAAAGGAGTTAACA
>NW_015160986.1:0-5785 GCF_001447785.1 Gekko japonicus
TCAGTCCGAATCAAAGGCAAACCATTCAAAATCATAATAATCCAAGTCTATGCCCCAACCACTGATGCAGAAAAGGCTGAAGTGGACCAGTTCTATGAAGACCTACAACACCTCCTAGAACTAACACCAAAAAAAAGATGTCCTCATCATCATAGGGGACTGGAATGCTGAAGTAGGAAGTCAAAAGGTAACTGGAATAATGGACACCCTTGGAGAACAAAATGAAGCTGGGCAAAGGCTAACAGAGTTTTGTCAAGAGAACATGCTGGTCATAGTGAACATCCTCTTCCAACAACCTAAGAGGTAACTCTACACATGGACATCACCAGATGGGCAACACCAAAATCAGATTGATTATGTCATTCACAGTCAGTGATGGAGAAGCTCTATCCAGTTAGTAAAAACAAGACCTGGAGCTGACTGTAGCTCAGATCATGAGCTACACCCTCTTCATGAGCTACTCATTGAAAAATTCAGATTTAAACTGAAGAAAGTTGGGAAAACCAATACGGCATTCAGGTTTGATCTAGATCACATCCCTGATGAATATACAGTGGAGGTGAAGAATAGGTTTAAGGGACTAGATTTGATAGAGTGCCTGAAGAACTATGGATGGAGGTTCAAGACACTGTACTAGGAGGCAGCAATCACCACCATCCCAAAGAAAAAGAAATGCAAGAAAGCAAAGTGACTGTCTGATGAGGCTTTACAAATAGCAGAAGAAAGAAGGAAAGTGAAAGGCAAAGGTAAAAAGGAAAGATTTAACCAACTGAATGCAGATTTCCAGAGAACAGCAAGGAGAGATAAGGAGGCTTTCCTGAATGAACAATGCAAAATTGGAGAAATCAATTATCATCATCATCATCATCATCATCATCATCATCATCATCATCATCATCATCATCATCATCATCTTAAACTTTTATCCCTCCCTCCCGCCTGTACCCGGCTCAGGGTGGCTTACAGTCAGATAAAATTCCAAATACATAAATGACATCAATAACATTGACATTAAAATACATTAAAACCATAATAATAAAGTGCTAGTCTTTTCTATTGGCACTAATTGGTCTTCAGAGGTCAAGAACAACTTCAGATGTCATAGGGCAGCTTCAAATGTCATAAGAACGGGAGGGAATTGGCACAGGCAGAAATTAGCATCCAGCGGATCAGGGCTCCTCGCCATGTGATATCAGTTGCCACTGCCTATGGCATTGGTGATTGAGATGGTATTGATCATGGTTGTGGTGGTGGTTGTGGTGGAGGCTCCAAAAGCCTGGCAGAAGAGCTCTGCTTTGCAAGCCCTGCAGAACTGAGAAAGGCCCTGGTCTCCTCTGGGAGTTCATTCCACCAGAGTGGAGCCACCACTGAAAAAGCCCTGACCCTGGTCATCACCAGCCTGGCCTCCTTAATGCTCGGGAGGACCAGCCGATTCTGGACCCCTGATTGCAGTGCTCTCTGGGGAACATATGGGGAAAGGCAGTCCCTCAGGTATGTAGGTCCCTGGCCATAAAGGGCTTTAAAGGTAAGAACCAGCACCTTGAAGTGGATCCGGTATGCTATAGGGAGCCAGTGCAATGCCCTTAGCACAGGCTGAATGTGCTCCCAGTGAGGGAGACCCATCAGTAGCCTGACCGCAGCATTTTGCACCAGCTGCAGCTTCTGGATCTATGGCAGGGGCAGCCCCATGTAGAGGGTGTTACAGTAATCCAATCTTGAGGTGACCATTGCATGGATCACTGTTGCCAGGTCACTACGTTCGAGGAAGGGAACCAACTGCCTAATCAGCTGGAGGTGGTAAAAGGCTGACTTGGCAGTGGCTGCTACCTGGGCCTCCATTGTTAAGGAGGCATCTAGGAGCACTCCCAAACTCCTAACCTCTGATGCTGGCACCAATGGAGCCCCATCAAAGGTTGGAAGCAGGATCCCTGCCCTCGGACCACCATGACTCACAGGACCTCCATCTTCATCGGATTCAATTTCACCCAGCTCAGCCTAAGCCAACCAGCCACACTTTGTAATGCCCCATCAAGGTCTTCCAGTTTGGAGTTGGACTGGCCATCCAACAACAGATAGAGCTGGGTGTCATCCACATATTGGTGACAACCCAGTCCATGCCTCTGGGCAATCTGGGCAAGAGGGCGCATCTTAAAAAGCATTGGGGACAGTACTGCCCCTTGGGGCAGTCCACATTCCAGTGGGTGCCTTAGGGACAGCTGATCCCCCAATGCCACTCTTTGTCCCCAATGTTGAAGAAAGGAAACAAGCCACTGAAAGGCTAGTCCCTGAATTCCAATATCAGTGAGACAGCAGGTCAGTAGCTGGTGGTCGACCGTGTCAAATGCAGCCGACAGATCTAGCAACAACAGCACTACTGATCTGTCCCAATCCAGATGCCTCCGAAGGTTGTCTGTGAGGGCGACCAGTGCTGTCTCCATCCCATGACCAGAGCAGGAACCAGACTGGAAGGGGTCTAAAATGGAAGCGTCATCCGGAAAGCCTTGTAACTGAATTGCCACGGCCCTCTCTATAATCTTGCCAAAATAGGGCAAGTTGAAAACTGGCTGATAGTTAGCCAATTCAGTCGGGGTACAAGGATGGTTTTTTTCAGGTGAGGATGCACCACTGCTTCCTTAAGTGCTGCTGAGAATTGCTCCTCTGAGATGGACGTTGACAATCTCCCACAAGGCACCTCGAAACCCCTCGTGACCAGGTTGCAGTGGAGCAACAAGACTTTATCCGCAAAATAGCTCACAAAAGCCTCACGGCCAATATCCAATTCCCTATAATTTAGCCTGTCTTGTGGCAGGGCAGTAATAGACCAAACTGTTTAAAACAATTGGGCTGGGCATGAGCTTGCGGATGCAATCATGGTCGCATAATGCTGTCTTTTTGCGGCCCTGACTGCCATCTCATAGTATCTCATAAACATCCTATAGGATGCTCTTGTAGCTTCGTCTACGGCATGCCGTCACCACCTCTCTAACCGTCTCAGCCCCCGTCTCATTAGCCGCAACTCCTGGGTAAACCATGGAGCGAGCTTGGGATGACGGTGCAGAGGGCACCAGGGAGCAATCTTGTTGATGGCTGCTGAGAGTCGGTCATGCCAATCTTTTGCAAGCTCATCCAATGAGATGCCAGGGGGCTTTGGATCCTGGAGAGCCATCTGAAGCCTCATTAGGTCCATTAAGTTCTGCAGGCAAGCCCAAATCGGCTCTCTGCCAAATAGGGTTGGAGTGGAACATTTAGATAGGCCTTCAGGGCAAAGTGGTCAAACTATGGCACTGCCAAGGCAGTGACCTGGTCCACTGTAACCCCCGCTGAGAAGATCAAATCAAGCATGTGCCCAGCCCAGTGAGTGGGGGCCATTACAAATTGGGAGAGTCCCAGGGCCACCATGGATGACACTAGGTCTGCTTCCTGGGTAGAGGTTGTGTCATCAGCATGGACATTGAAGTAACCCAGGACTATCAGCCTAGAGTGCTCCAAGGCCCAGCCTCATATGGCCTCTACCAGGGACAGTAGGCTATTGGCCAGTGCATTGGGTGGTTGGTACACTAGCCAAATCACCACACTCTCCTTGGCTTCCCATACTAGGCCGGCACACTCAATGCCCGTGATCCCCGGTGGTGGGAGCGCCCTGAAGGAGTAAGCGTCTCAGATAAATAAAGCCACTCCTCCCCCCAGCCCCCTAGTCTATGATTGGTGGAGGACCGAGAATCCAGGTGGGACTGATTGGGAGAGAAATACTGGCTCTCCCTCTCTCACCCAGGTCTTGGTCACACACGTCAGGTCTACATTCTGCTCCAGCAGAAAATCCCATAGGACTGTGGTCTCATTATTTATAGACCTGGCGATACACAGCACCAATGTCGAAGGAGGGTCAGTCATCCTAGCACTCTTGCCTACCACCTTTGGGATGGGATGTAGGATGGAAGGAGGCAGAGTTAAATTACTTCTCTTCCCCCTTCCCTTAATTCTCTGCCCCGTCCCACCGCTGTACTTCCCCCTCCCCAGGAGCACCGGTATTGCCTGCCTGGCCATCCCCTTAGTGATCTTTGCTGGGCTTTAGCCACAGCCACAGACCACTCATTTGGCTGCCTGACCGACACAATAGACAATGTGCAGAGGCAGGGTGTTGCAGCAGTTCTCCGGTGGTACTTCACCTAATAATTCCTAATCTATCCTAAACACTAACTAATCAATACAACCCTATCTAACCTATCCTAACTACTAATATTCTATTAAGCACTCTAACAATTTGGTATGATAATCTAAATCCTGGTGAGTGAACAAGGCCAGTGATATAAACTTACATTTCTAATACCCATTTGTCAGGTGAGTTAATCCAGTACTCATTCTACATTAGGATAGCCTAATTCCAATACTTAATAGGATAGGCAGCTCAAATTAGTTAATTAATTTAACCTTCAAGGGACTAAATTTAAATCTGTTTCAATTCGAAAGAGACATAACAATGCATTAATTCATTGAGACTCCCCACAATTAATTACCTTCCCTATCAACAATTAAGTATTAATTCTCAATTAGGTCTAACTTTAATTAATGTTCTACTCTAGCATTTCAGTCTAGCCACACTCTATAGTTGGGTAGGACTAACATTACTTTCCGCAATTGGTGTTACTGGAGTCTTCCAGTTGTCGTTTGGTGTCTCCTCCAGCCGAGCAGTCCATTAAAATGCCGGTCTCCTCCCAGTGGTTTGGCAGAAGAGTTCCCCAAGTCCCAAACAGTTCTCTTCTGTCCTGAGCTCCTCTTCTCTCATGCCAGAGCCTCTCAGGTCCAGGCGCTTGTCCATGGGCTCCCATGGGGCCCCAAGCCAGAAGTGCCAATGACTGCTGCTAACATGGCTAAGTGAAGCCTGATGCAGCAAGGCATTCTGGAGAGTTTAAGGAACTCCATGGTCTCCCTGGCCCACTCTCTGGCTCTGCCACCTCTAGCTCCGCTGCCTTGCCAATAGATACACTCCCCCTGACAGGGAACATTCTGTGCAAAGCTGGCCATGATAAAGGACAAAAACAGTAGGGACCTAACAGAAGCAGAAGAGATTAGGCAAGATGGCAAAAATACACAGAAGAACTATACAAGAAGGACCTCAATGTCTTTGACAAACATGATGGTGTAATCACTGACCTCGAGCCAGACATCCTGGCGTGTGAAGTCAAATGGGCCTTAGAAAACATTACTAAAAACAAAGCTATTGGAGGGGATGGTATCCCCATTGAGCTATTCAAAGTATTAAAAGATGATGCTGTTAAAGTGCTGAACTCAATTTGCCAGCAAATTTGGAAAATGCAACAGTGGCCACAGGATTGGAAAAGGTCAGTATACATTCCAATCCCAAAAAAGGGCAATGCCAAGGAATGTTCAAACTATCGCACAATTACACTCATATCACATGCTAGCAAGGTCATGCTCAAGATCCTACAAGCTAGGCTTCAGCAGTACATGGATAGAGAACTGCCAGAAGTACAAGCTGGGTTTCGAAGAGGTAGAGGAACTAGAGATCAAATTGCCAACATTCGCTGGATTATGGAAAAAGCAAGAGAGTACCAGAAAAACATCTACTTCTGCTTCATTGACTATGCTAAAGCCTTTGACTGTGTGGATCACAACAAACTATGGCAGGTCCTTAAAGAGATGGGAGTACCAGACCACCTCACATGTCTCTTGAGAAACCTGTATAAGGGTCAAGAGGCAACAGTTAGAACCAGATATGGAACAACTGATTGGTTTAGCATAGGAAAAAGAGTACGACAAGGATGTA
>NW_015160986.1:6808-58650 GCF_001447785.1 Gekko japonicus
AGATGGGGCTGAATCAGTCTTGCCAGGTATCCTGAGGAAATATGGCTAAAAGAAAGTCCCATACTCACAGGAGAGCAATGTCTGTGCGCAAGTCTTCTCAGGTCTTGCACCTCTATATCGAGGAGTCTTTGTTTGAGTAAGGCAAAAGCCTTCTGCTCAGACAAAAGTACCAAGTCATCAAAACTAAAGCCGATTATAGAATTTTTTTTTCTTAATTACTTGAAAATCTTCCCTCGCCTGCAAAATCAGGTCCTTACCCTTGATCAGGCCAAGATCATTTCCCCCCAAATGAATCAACAGGATATGGGGAGGGGGCCTAACACGCCCCTCAAACAGCAACTGTAACAGGCTGGGACATTGTAAGCCCCCCAAATGAATCAACAGGATATGGGGAGGGGGCCTAACACGCCCCTCAAACAGCAACTGTAACAGGCTGGGCCATTGTAAGCCACGGCGCCCCAACCATTCAAGAGTGGCCACCTGACTTAGCCCCAGCTGCGATCCAACGGGCCCATGCTTAGCTCGTTGTGCCACCCAGAATATAAAACTGTGGCCACAAATCAAGATCCGCTTCCGCTCCACCCGGCCACTTGTACCTGTAATGAAAAACAATAAACACAGCAAAGGAACAAGATTCACATAACACAGTGACAAACGCGAGGCCGAACATACGACCTATAGGCTGATGGCCTCCATCTACCCAGCCGCTGTATATCCCTTTCTGGATATCCCGTAGCCGCTGCTGTAGATGTGGCTCCAATCTGAAAAGAATGTGTACAGAATCGTACCCCAGCAAGGCCAAGCTGTCGCAGGGCAGTGGAAGTAATGGCCCAGAACCGCAGTGTGTGGCCACAAGGAGGGGTGAAGCTGTGCGGGGGGGGGTGAAGCCCTGCAGGGGGGGCCTCTACTCAGCCAAAAAGAGGACCGAAGGCCGCCTAATAGTCCTCAGCTCCACTCGCCGGCTCCCCCACTGCCAGCTCCCAAGAACCCAAACTAGGGACCCACCAACTACCGGGCAGCCAATCCACCACCACCCGTCCTGAGCCCCCGATACCACACAAAACACCGGTGTGACTCCCCATGCCAGCCGCCGCCATCTCCACTGATCAGGAGCCTCACGTCCTCTGAGCTGCACTCCTGGCTCCGCCGAGCTCGCCGCCCCCTCTGCTCCCACGCGGGGTCCGCTCCCCCGCAGGCCAGACGGGAGAGCTCCCTGAGAGCTCCTGCCAGCCGAGCGTCCAGGCATGAACTGAAGGAGGGAAGCGGGGGCCGGCCTCAGCAGCTCCGCCCCCGCCCCCTGTTCAGACCCCGATGCAGCACTTGCTATGTCCCTCGGTCTTCTCTCCTGCAGGGCGGCAAAGGCAGCCCCCAGGCTGCATGGCCACGGGTACTGGCAGCCCAGGAACAGAAATTTCTTAGCAAGAAGCAGGTTTCAAGGGAACTGGCTTGCTTTATTGCTAGACTACAAGCGGAATGTGTACTTTAAACTACAGGGATGGTACAAATAGACTAGAGATGTAACTGCCATTTGCAATGTCCTGTGAATCCTTGACTTCTTGAACGGAAAGGTTAGTTAGCAGTTGTATTGCCACTTGGACCATCATAGACATCTGTGGATGGGAAGCTCTTTCATTGGAGAGGACTTTGGAATTCTTGTCACCATTTCTCAATTACTTAATAATCCCTTTAATTGATTCAGAACAGTTTGGAAATGGCTGCAGTATATTGGAAAAGACCACCCATTGAGCAAGCCACAAGAGAGAATTCTGCAGTTGTACCAAGAGGTATTGTATGTTTGTGGTAGAAGAGATGCATCTGGGTTAGCACTGTGTATATGTGCTGAATGGTCAGTGGCACCTAATCCTTTCAAAGGTTTCAGACTGTGTTCAAAAGATCTCACCCAGAGCTCCTGGCTGCTTGTCCACACTGACTAAGCTACAGACAGTTCGCTGTGTGTGAGTGAAAACGCTCTTATGCACACCAATAGCCTCTATCTGCACTTCTATCCACAGATAGTAAGAGAAACAGCTTGAGTGGTGGTACAGCAGGAAAGGAGAGCACACACATGCAACCTTCCCTACCACCTTTCAGGTACTTTGGGGCAAGGAGTGGAAGGGGGGATGGAGGATCAGGTTATTACAAAACTCAGGCCCCAGTCACATGGAGCACTTGCTGCACTGAAGGCACGATTCTCCCGCGGAGTTTTCTGGCACGATCACACCAGAACATCTGGGAGGCATAGCGGTCCCATGGTGAACTCATGGTGTCCTGCCGAAGATGTGCATTAAAAAAGTACCTGGGATGACCTACTGGCAAATGGTTTGCCACAGACTGCATGCGGATTCCCCCAGTGTGATCATGCCGGTGCGCAACTTTCTCCCCCATCGTCCTGTTTGCCGCGGGTGCCAAAGGAGGAAGCCACCATCATGTCTGAACGCATAATTGCAGATCAAACTGTGATGACACAAATAGGCATACCTCCCCCCCCCCCCCGCGTTATCCGGCCCGTGTGACCGGGGTCTCAGTGTGATATAGTGGTTCAAATATCAGACTAAGCCCTAGATAATCAGGCTTGAATCCCCACTCTGCCATGGAAGCTCTTTGAGTGACCCTGAGTCCACCATAGTCTCTCAAACTAGCCTACCTCCCGAGGTTGTTGTTGTGAGGCTAAAGTGGAGGAGGAGATAACAATGTGATAAGCCACTTTGTGTCCCCATGAGGAAGAAAAGTGGGATAGAAATAAAAATAAATGACAAAATAAGCAGTCACACCTCTCCAGACATGTTTTTTCTTCCATCCACTTTGTGATAGCAGTATCTAATCACCACTCTGTAACAGTATTCTTCTTACATGTTGCACTACCTTATAAGCTTTCATTGTCTGAAGTCATTTAACTGCTGAAAGATATAAATCTTTCTTAAGCCATTAATAGGGTCCATTCACTCTATTTTTGAACCCACTGAAAAGAATGCCTAAATTCCTGATGAATTAAATGTATCAATATGTTACCACTTTCTCGGTCAGGACCAATTTACATATTTAAAAAACTTACATTGATTCTACAGTTCTTATTGTCTTTACAATATTATTAATTAATTATTTTGATACTGCAGACATAATGGTAAACCACTGTTTATTGTTATGCAAATGAATCTGCAAGGGACCTTCAGTATTTGAAAATTAACATTGCCACCTTCATAGGTTGTCATTTCATCTTAATCACAAACTGTGATTCTCCCCCCCTCCTACTTTAAACTAGGATTAACATCATTCATGTTATTATCAAATAGTAGTTTGTTCAGTTACATCCAAACTATGCCTTTCATACAGGCATGTTCTGTGTCAACACAAGTGGTTTCAAGACAACACAATACAACTGGCTTAATCAAATCAACACATATCAGTTTGTGCATTAAGTGATAGCATATCTGTTACAGACTCATTTGTTATAATTCCCCCATATATTGAATATTATTTAAAAGTTTTATTTCAATTGTGATGTGAATTAATACCTGAAATATAGACACATTCTGTGAAATTCAAGAAATGTTGTTAATTCTATTGAAGTCTTTTAAACTTCAAAAATGTAATTTCACCACATTTGTATAAAACGACAGTATGGCCTATGGATATGTAAGAGAGTAACTTCCAGTCATTCCACCAAGGACATGATGGACTCAGACCTTCTCTTTCCTAACTGCTTGGTTTTCCCCCAACGGAAGAACAAACCTTTGTAGAGCTATTCCAATTTATTTTTTCCCCAGTTCAGAAACAAAGCTTTATTGTAATCACCAGCAGCTTATTTGCCAATTTTTAAACTTTTGCCAGCAGAACATAGCAAGATGGCCTTTGGCCTGGGTTGGCTTTTTTTACATTCAGGACCTTGCCCTGATATTAATGAAAAGAACTCTCAGGACTAAACTATATGGTATCACAAGCTGACTTTCTAAGTTCCAACTCCAACACCCTAGATTCCTGTAGACTGGTTTTTAAACTCAAAATAGCTCTTGATTTGATACAAAGGGGCATTGGCTAAGCAGCCTCCCATACCTCAAACTCTTTGTCCGTTCTTGACAATGACAACATCTGTTCCCATTTGCTGTGTTTCCACTTGCACAGCCAGCATCTCCTTGAGTGGGATGTGCCCCCTACTACCTTCCCCACCGTAGACCCAGCACAGGCAGCACCACACCGAGCCTGAGACTGTCACTGCTGCCTTGGCTACCTCCATAGGTCATTTCATAGAAAAAGAGCTGTAGGAGCTCACTAGCATACCTAATAGGCTCATTAGGCATAGCCTAATAAGCTTATTAATAGGCATAATAGCTCATTAGCATATGCCACGCCCTCACCCACTCCCATTTCCCATTGATTGCCAGGCCTGCAAATATTATACTTATGGAACTTTCTATGATAGCAATGAGCGAGGAAATTGTGACTTGTTTTCAGCTAACCAAAATACTTTTCATGGTCTGCCTTTTAAAATTTATTTCTAATTAGCTTGATTGGCATGTTGGCTACTTTGGCTTTTTAGTTGCTAAATACTAGTCATGTATTTCCTTCCCAAAAGTGGAGGTTAAGCCCATGTTTGCACACAGACAGTCTTTTCACATTTTTCTGCTTTATAAGTTTGCTTTTCAAAGGATGAAGCCGGAATGAAGCAGCCCTCGGGTGGGCACAGCAGGTTTTTCCCTCCCTCCCCCTTTCCCCCCCTGCTGTCTCCCCACCAAGCTGCCTGTATCGTCTTTCCCCCACCAGCCCTGAATCCTCCTGCTGCCTTCCTGCGCCCAGCACCTGCTGGTGGCGCCCTTACAGTGGGGGTGGTGAGCAGCAGGAGGCGTCGGCAGCAAAAGAGGCTGTTGGGCCGCGGCTTCCGACCTCCTGGTCTGGTGGGTGTGGTACCGGCATCTGCTTCCTTGAGCGCAGTGTTGGGAAATGAACTAATTTATGGTTTTATACCTGCTACATAAGCAACACATGGACTGTGCACACATCTGTATACCATGAGCCAAAGAAAGCTGTTTGCATCACCTACTGTGTGAGACTTCACATAGGGAACCCTTGCCTGCATTTTATGTTAATGTAGCTTGCACACATTCAGCTCAGAGAGGATCATGAGAAGAAGAAGCACATGTTAGTCATTGTGAGCAGAGAACAATGACTAAGAGGGAGAATTCCCCCATTACTGCAAAGACGAGATGTCGCGCAGGACACAGATCTGATCTGCATCTGTGTAGCAGTTTCCTGTTGATGGTACCTTGAATGCCTGGGAAAGCCAAGATTCATCTGTACTTCAAAGGAGATGCAGGAAGCCGACATTTCACACCTGGCCAGATGGCTATTCCATGAGATAGAGTGTAGTGTTTCAAATATTGACCCAACCCATAGCATACCTGCCCCTTTTCCACATGTACCAATAGGGAAGAACTATGGGATGGACTTGTACGTAGGTGGGATTACAGATTGGCAAGGTACCACCCACCTGGAGATTCAACTATAAAAGTAAAGACCCAAACCCCAGGTCTTTGCTAGCCACCTCCCTTCTCCATGATCTCTATCTTCTTTTCTACCCCTAAGGTCCAGCTTTCTACCCAACAATCCTTTGTCTACTTTAAGATCTCTTGGAACTGCAGTCAAAGAGTCCATGCTTGCTTAGCTGGCTCTAGCAGGTGTGATTTAGGTTAAAGCCCTAGGTATTACTTTCTACCCCATTTTCATTGCAACAGACAAGACTTCTGGACACAGGCGAGTATAAATCGAAATAGCTACCTACCTACCTCCAAGTAACTGAGAATCTATTTTATTTCTATCTCTGTAATTCTAAAGGAACCTTGAGTGTATGTGAATCGAGAGACTGATTATTTTGTATGTGTGACTTTGATATTGCTTAGTAAAGAAATTATTTCTTTTGGAAAAATACTGGAAGGTTAAGGCGAGGGAGGGAGGGAGAGGCAGGGTTCATTGGCCGGCAGCCGGTGCCCCTGTAAACTTGGTGGTGGCAGCAGGCGCGGGAGGTGGGGAGGCAGGGACGGAGGCTGAGCAGGCGGGAAGGACGCCGGTGGCTATGGGGGGAGAGAGAGGGCTGCTGGAAGGTGGCAGCACGAGGAGGCGCCTGCATGAGGAGAGGGCTGCTGGGAGCTGGGGGCAGGGCTTCACTGTTTACTTAACTGCAGGAGTGTCACCTCACCCCGCTCCTGCCTGAATGACCCCTGGCTACCTCAGCTCCACTCTTGAGCTAGTTTCAATAGGCTTAGACTGAAGTAACTCCGCATAGGATTGCCGTATAAGCATATTCCTTGCAGAGAGATGTGTAATGGGCCTTTAAAATATCTTTGATACAGATTGAATACAGTATAAATGATAAATGATTACAATCTGGCAGTTGCACTCTGGATTCTTTAATATTCATAATGATAAATGCCAACTACTTTGACAAGTTTTGGAAATCAACCGTCTGATCCGTATCTTGCAAATCTTAACAAATTCCCACTTTATAGCAACAATGATAACTAATTCTAAATTATCATTGTGCTATAAAAGCATGTTTTATTGTGCATACCGAATTATGACAAAAGTGTAATGCAACAAACATTTACTCAGTGGAAGAGTCTCTGTCCAGATTAGTGGCTGCATAATGCATTCTCTTTATGAAAGTTATGTTCAAAAACAACTTCTGAATCATTTCTTATGAATATGACATAATTAACTTAGCCAGATACATTGTCCAAATCCAGAACTTTCAGCCATATACACCAAACAGTTACATTAATTAGTTGTTATTAGAAGGCATTCAGCTGGCTCATAGTTTCCTACACTTGCAAAATTTGGGTCATAAATCATCTGTGATGTTATTTGTGGATTTAGGCGATACACTAGACCAGTGCAGGTGAGAAACGATACATTAGACCACTGATAATCTTGGGTGTTAAAAAGGCCACAGCTTTATTGAATACACTGCAGGATCATTGGCACAGCATGGGGATGGATCCTGCATCAGATGACCTGCCTGCTGACCAATGAACCCCACATCCCAGCCTGCCTCCTAGAGGTGCATCTGATGAGTAGTAAACCCCAAGGAACCATGTGGGTGCTGGCTGCTGCATGGCTCCTTTTGCACATGGAGCCGAGATCCCCCCTGGCAGCCCCTGAGTTGGGCATGCCTCTGAATTGGCTGCACTCCAAGACCCCTTAAAGGAGTTCCCAGAATGCAGGATGTGAGCATGCTGGCACAGCCTCCCTATCCAAAAGGATCCATCCCAATGCCCAAGCCACCACAAGAGCTGGGGGATTACTTCCCGTGCTCCCACCAATGCTCCTATACCTGTTAACTAACAAAGTTACCTGTCCCATATGCCATGTAGCATTTGGACAAATAAACCCCATCTGCCCTGTAGAGGGCCATTTGCCAGTGGCTGATGTCAAGATGGCCAATGAGCTGACTGTCCAAAGGTATGACTACCCATGCTGCCACTTTGCATGTTTTACCCCTAGCCAAGTCCCCCCCTGTCTGTGTCATAAGTCAGTCTATGCTCAGTGATGGCATAGATTCCTCAGATGAAGATCTGCCTGCAGCCAGCCCTCAGCCTGTAATTGAATAATTTAACAACTGGCTGCAGCTGGCTCTGATCCAGGAGAGCAACAAGAGATCAGGTTACTAGCTGATCAGAAGTCACAGCCTACAAGTGAAACTGAGCCATTGCCTTGAAGTTCTGAAGCAGTAAACAAGTCTTCAGAGGCCACTCCCAGCCCACCTAGCTCACCCACACCCCTGCAGTGCCAATACTGTCAGAGGTGCACAGAGTTGCAGAAAAGGAGGAGGAGTGTGAGACTCATGGCCTGTCATTAGCTGTCAACTGATGAGATGGATGAGTAGTTTCAGGATGACTGCCAAGGAATTGGCTGGGAGTGTAGCTTGTTAAGACTTGGGCTTGACCTGACTATCAGCTTTTCTGGAAACCCTGACCCACGACTGGACTTGGACTTGCTGCCTGGGTCCCTTGACACTAGACTGGACTTGGCATATCTGACTTTTGGACTGGACCCTGGTTACTCTTTGCAACCTTGCCTGTAACCTGCCCTGCTGAATCCTTGTCTCCTGAGAGGGCTGCACCAGTACAGCCTTGTAATATGGCACCATGCCCCTCATGCCATTCAAAGAGGCTAGACCAGAGTAGGGAAGCATCAGGGAGTCGTGACTGGAGAGTTTCAAAGTCTGTAGCATTAGAGGTCCAAGCTCAGATATGTGACATAAGACAGATGAGAGGAGAGAAGGCCAACACATTCCTCGGTGCCCCTGCCATGGGATCTGCAGCTGTCAGTGTCACCCCATCTGGACAATGAGGCATACCTCCCTGCCCAGTAAACATTGCCATGGCCCACAATCCACACTGATTTTAGTTTACCTGAAGGGGCTAAAAACAAGAACATTAGCAACCTGGCTGACCCAGAGGGCATATGTAAGACAGGTAGGCAAAGGACCACTGTTGTCCAATTATGCAAATCCGCTCAGCAGACAGGCCTAATTCCGAGGCCACCATGGTGGCACCAATGTGAAAAAGAGTGAATGCCAAATCAGAAGGAGAAAGACTGAGATACAGGCCTGCATAACACTAACAAACCGGTTTCCCTTGGCATGGCAGGCTCAGGCAATGTGGCCAACCTTCCCACAGTTTCTGCACGTGGCGTCCCAGAATTGGCAGGATCTCTGCTCATGGGCCTCCCTGCAGATGGCACATGGCATTGATGTGGCAATGTCAACAGCACATTGTGGGGCAGAGGGGCAAGCGTTGTGGCATGTTGGATGCTGAAGTTGCAGGACCTCTTCTTCTTCCTCCTCGGATGTGTCCACGTGGTGGGCCGCGGTGGTAGGCCTCCACGATGATGGTGGGCTTTTCGCTTGACAGACCTCTGTGGTGAATGGGTCATCAGCCTCCATGGCGAGGGCTAATTCCATGGCCTTCTTGAATTTGGGATTACTCTTGGCGAGGAGCTTTCTTTGAATCTGTTCATCCCTCAGGCCGCGCACTAGCCAGTCATGAAGCACGTCCTTGAGTTCATGATTGATTCGTTCATGGCCTGGTTCCTTGTTGGAATGTGTGGCAGGCAGTGATGAAGGTTGGCTTTGGAGGGAAGTGTTCCTTTAGCCGATCCAAAATCATGTTGTACTCTGTGTTCTTGAGTTCCACAGGAGCGATCAGCAAATGGGCGATCTCAAAGATCAAGTGGCTGCAGACTCAGAAGAAGGTGGTGCACTTCTTTTCCTCCTCCTCAATCTCAGAAGACTCGAAGAAGAACTTGAACCAGGGGATGTATCAGCTATGCTGCCATGAAGGTTGGGGAGGTTAGTCTGTGTTTGGTTAATTGCTATTGCTTTCCTTTCAGGTTAATTGCTACTGCATTCCTTTCTGTGCTGTCTTTGCTGTGCGCGAAATGCTTATCTATAATGATGTGCAGGAGGGTGTTGTTGTATCTGGGATTGCCCTAGGTGCCGTGGGAGAGTGTTCGTTCTCAGCTTCAGCTACCTAACGGTCTCTAAGCCTTATCCCATGCGTGGGAGGGTGCCTAATTGGCCAGTGCTGGGGGGGGGTGCATACGAATACCCTATATCCTATTATGCCCAAGGGGCCGCCACCATTCTTAACAGTGCCTATGTTACTGCATCTATAGCTCTGCAATAAAAGTATGACCATTCCTAAATGTGTGTACTTCGTTGTTGGCTGTGGGTTCTGACAGGATGCCACCATGGAAGACTGGGAGTCGTACATCTCCCGATTTGAGTTCTTCCTCAAGTCTTAATATGTAACAGATGCCAAGCAGTGAAACAACTGGGCTGGGGCACCAGTGGCAGCATCACTTTTGTTGGAGTTGGGGTGTGAGGTCCTGGTTCCTGAGATTGCCCATAGTCCCACCCCCACACCTGGCTATCCTCCCACCACTGTAGATCCTGCCCCTTCACAGGCCATGCATTCAGACCACCGCTACCACATCGTCCTCCCCTACTCTGCCCCCCTAAGTCCTGGAGCCCAAAAAGGCAGTGCAAGGGTAAATCCCAGCAACAGCTTGCCATTAAATACCATGTTTTGTGGAATGTTGGCAGGACTATATGGCACCCTGCATAGGAAAGACAAGTGTTTGAATGTCTCAGTCCAAATACACAGAGTATTTTCATATCATTATAGAAGGGTAAATCAGACTGATGTGTTATCAGTCTGTGTAACTGAACACATATACATAGTAGAGATATTTTAACTGCCTTTCCCATGAAACATGGATCACTTGTATGAAAGAGGACTTGAGACAGCAACAGTATTTAAACTAGTTATGCAATTCATAAATAGCAGTTCATTAAAAATTTGATGGTTCACAGACTATAGACTGCTTCAAAGATTGAAATTTCTTACCTGGAAAGTGCTTCCATAGAGGGAAAATGATACAGTGTATAGATCATAGCAGGTGATAATTGCACACATCTGTTCCATCACTGTGTGTTTTTACTGGGAATGCTACTACTCAATATTTATGTATTTTATCAACTTCTTTTAAAAGTTAAGAATTATCTCATTAATCTTTTTGCTATACACTAGTATTCTTTGTATTTTCAGTGAAACTGAGAAGACTTTTTGGCTTAAGGCCACCCAGCAAGGTTAAAGTGTAGCTAAAATTTAAATCAAGAATTCCAAATGTTCTCAGGTTATATTTCCCAGCACATCAATGAACATGTGTGCCGTGGTTGTAGGTGATGTTTCATATGTGATTCGCCATGCTTTTACCTCAGAATTTGTATGTACCGTAGTTCACAAAATTTGAAAGTACTTTGTGTGAAGCAGCACACTGTTTCAACAAGCCACTTCTGGTTTCCTAGTAAAATAGATTAGTGATATTTTAAATCAATTATTTTATTAGTATTATACAACTCACCTACAGCTAAATTATCTGCTTGCACTGGCTTTTAAAACAATATTCATATATTAATATATTCATATTTCCAGGGAACCCTTAATTTAACTAGATAATATATTTTGGAGGGAAATCCTTTCTTACTTTGCCATTGTGAATGTCTTATCCCACTAGTGTTTTCTTTATCATTGATATGTTCTGCAAGAGCAATTCCTGATAATTCATAAATGACCTAGAAAGAAGTAATCTGAAGATAAAATAAGTATTTTTAAAAATAATCTTTGATGGTAATTTTTTTTAAAACTCTATTTTAATTTTTAACAAATAACATACAAAAATATTAATTGAATGAAAGAAAGAGCAATGACATTTGTTACTTCTTCTACACATTAATTTTAAAATATATCCTACTTTCTTCTTAACCAAAAAACATCTTTTGATTTAGTTGTTAGAAATATACTTACAAAAATAATATAGTATTGCTAGAATAGCTATGTTTATTTATTGCATTTTGTCCTACCCTTCTTCCTAGGAACTCAGTGGAGCATGCATGATTCCCCTTTCTACCACTGTATTCTCACAACAACTTCGTGAGGTGGATTGAGCTGAGACAGAGAGTGACTGGCCCAAAGTCACCTCTCAGAGTTTTTCATGGTGAATGGGGATTTATTCTCAGGTCTCTTTAGGCCTACATGAGCCACTAAACCACACTGGCTCTCTTTTCTGGTCAGCTGCAAACTATGTAAGCATTTTAGGATTAAGATCAATAAATATAATTGAGGGCATGTTATATTATGAATTAGGGTTAACTTATCTATATATCTGTATGATTATACATTCAAATCAAGTGGTAAGGGAATAAATAAGGAAAGGTAATAAAATATAAAAGGCATTAAAATAGCTGGCAAGCGCATTGTACTTTTCGCTACATATTTATTAAAGCATTTACATAACTTATAATTCCATCAGTGTCAGGTGTATTCTATTTATTTTTATTATTATTGTTTAAAACTGGCTGCAATGTAGTGTTTTTGTGGCAGTATTTAGCAAATCCTAAGCAAAGGTTTTTGTATAGCTTCTGGAGATGTATATGTCTTGGTCTATTGCACAGTATGAATATTTGGTGACAAATAGTAACAGGGAGGTCATGCTAAATGTAGCAAGCCTGACTTTGGCAGCTGTTAAAATGGCAGAATTTTCTAACTACCCATGCAATCGACTGTAAAATTGATGTCTGAGGTTACATCATGTTACGGAATCTTGGGGAAATTGTTTTAGACTCCTATGTGAGCTTGCATTCCCATATACATTCTTGCTTATGTATGTTAACCTATTTTATAATCATGAATTTTGTTACGGTTTATGGCCAGGAGCAATACGTTGAACTGTGCTGAAGAAAATTTTCCCCTCCCATCAAGGCTGGTGCTTCAGGAGGGCCATCTTTGCCAGTTGCAGCCAGGCATCCAGAGGGCAGAGGGGGGTGGAGCTGGTGCCTCCTTAACGGCCGGCTGCACCCCACCTCAGCAGTTGCCGCCTCGTACTCTGTCTGAGTGGAGCACAAGAGCAGAGCTGGTTGGCCTACCTTGAGGCCTTTGGCCCAGCATCGTAGATGGCGATGGAGCTCTGTGTGGTGGCAGTGACGAGAGTCGGGAGAAGGCAATGTGGCGAGTGGAACTGTGGCTGGTGTCTGGTGGTGGTGGCCCATTTTTGATGGCAGCGGCTCATTCTCAGTGTTGGCGGTTCTGCGGCAGTGGTCAAGGGACGCAGCGGCTGCAGCCCAAAGCCAGTGGCTGAGGCAGCAGTTAAGGGCAGCCCAGGGCAAGTTGGGATGGCGGCACTGAAGGTGGCTGGTTTCAGGGAGTAGTGTGGGCTCTGGGGCGGTAGTTGGGGGGTGTGAGCACTGCATTCAGCCCCATTTCCCCTTCTTTGTTTCATTTATTTTTTAAAAAAAGTTTTGGTTTCATCTTTAGGCACTGGGGTTTTGTGGCAGATTGGCAGGGTGTTCTTTATTCAGCCACTGGGTGATCTTGGCTCATCCCCCCGTTCACCAGACACCCACCTCCAGCAGCCATAGTCCTGCTTGGGTAGGCTCTTGTTTGCCTGGTATTACAGCCATCTTGCCACTAGGGTGAGTTGTGTGGGGGTGCTTGCTATCATTCTTTCCCACCTTCCCTCACCCCACCCCCAGTGTAGACTTAACAGGCCTCTTGGGACTTGCTTGGGGTGGGGGGGCATTTTTAAGGGCAGTTCTTGGGTAGCCATTTTATGTCAGGCATTTTGGTGGCCATTTTATGTTATTTTTAAACAAAAGAGGGCAAAGGAAAGGGCAGCCATTTTTAAAGTTGTTTCAGCGGCCATTTTAAAGCTGTATTTTGGGCAGTTATTTTCTGGTAGTCCTTTAGGCTGCTATTTTTATTCATTTTTAAGATACACAATTTGTTGTGTCCTGGAAATGCCACTAAGCAGTAGCCAGGTGAGCCGAGCTTGATCCCTAATGAACAATGGGGACTGGGCTCCTAAAGTCCACTAGGGGGAACCAATAGAAACCTTGGCAGGAGATTCAAACCCTCCAATGGAAACTAGGGGTGTTCTCTGGGCTATGTATATAGTTGGCCACCTAGCTGTTTGTTTTTTGTCTTATGTGTGAAGTACTGAGTAAACATGTGTTTCAAACCAAGAACTTTACAGTGGTGATGAGGATGGGATCCTGATGAGCGAGCCACCAGCGTAATGTTCATGGGGGCTGGGGGGCCTCAGCCTTCCCGAAATTTCCGAGAAGCCCTGCCCACCCCTCGCCCTCCCAAGCCAGCGCCCGCTCCGACTCCCCCAGCGCAGAGCCAGCGAGACCCTTGGTGCAGGACGAGCCAAGCTCAGCCTGCACTGCAGACGCCCACGGACCCTCCCCCACCCCCGCTGCTGCCCCACCGCGACGGCGGGGGAGGGGAAGCTGGCTGGACCAGAGGAAGAACAGAAGCACCTCGCCCATGCCAGTGGGGAGCTTCAGCCGAGATAAGGGGGGAGGAGGGGCGACCTGCCAGGGAGGCGGTTGTAGACACGCGAGGTGGGCCCGGAGGAGACCAGCTTCCCCCCCCCAGGGCGTGGAACCATCCTGGATGCGCCCCCCATCCCCCCATTTGTTTACGGGAGCGACGCGTCTCCCGCTGGTGCCCACAGCCCGTCCTGACTGCACTCCTTTGCAGAGCGGCTTCAGAGGCTTAAAAGGTTAGAAAGCCTTTCCAAGAGCATGTGGGGGGAGAGGGGAGGCTTCATCCCTCTCTCGCCCAGATCTCCTCAGGGGCTCTTTAAAAAGTTGTGGCCGCGACTGTTCTCGTCGGCAGCTGTGCCGCAGGGGCAGGGTGGGGCGAAACATTCCCTTGCCTCCCTGAGCTCCGGGGTGGTGGCCTTGGACTCTAGGGGCAAATTCCACCTCTCCTGGCTCCCCCAGCTCTGGTTAGGGTCTCTTTTTGGGGTCAGCTGCAAACGGGGGTGGGGTGGGGGGCAGACTGCTAAGCTGCCCTCCCTGCCTTTTTCAGGCTCCACGCTGGAGCCCCGGACCTGAAAAACGCCTGCAGAGCTGGCCCCGCCCTCCTCTCCTTTCCTTTCAATTTCGGCCCCATTATATCCTACGGGCCATTGAATTCAATGGCAAAAACATAGGGTATATTCTGGGGGCTGGAGGGGAGGGGGTTTGAGAGAGAGGCTCCAAAATCACAGGGTAGCTGCTGGAGCCTCTCCCCAAGATACCCACCATGTTTCAGAAAGGTTGAACCAGGGGGTCCAATTCTACGGCCCCCCAAACAGGTTGCCCCTATTCCCTCCATTGCTCTCTATGGTGCTGAAAAAGGCAGGGAGGGCAGCTCAGCAGTCCCCCCCCCCGCGGTGGTTGCAGCTGCCGCTGAAAGCGGCAGTGGCCATAACTTTTTAAAGCACCCCTAAGGAGACCTGGGGGAGCCAGAATGACCTCTCGTACGAGAGGTGGAATTTGCCCCTACGAGTCCAAGGCCACCACCCCGGGGCTCAGGGAAGCGGGGGATGTTTTGCCCCCCACACACAGTTGCCCAACTGATGGCTAGTGAGAGCAGGGTGGAGCTCCTGACTGGTGGAGCGGTGCTCCGGTGCGCTCTGGCAGGAACCGAGGCCTGCTTCCATGGGATCAAATACATCCTCATCTTTGGCTTCAGGTCATGTCTCCTTCTAGGCCCAAGTATGGTGACCGTTCACATGGTGGGCACATGGTGCATCACTCACAAGTGGCTGCTGTTTCCCATGGGTCCACAGGGCAGGTGGTTCAACCCTGCTTACTCTGTTGAGAATTTGGCTCCCAAGGGGACTTTAGTAGGAAAACGTGCCTCTACAGGCACGAGTGCCCTTTGTGGGGAGGATCCCACTCATTCACTATGTGTCCTTAGAGGGAAGCCCTGTAAGAATCAGTGACAGAGAGGGGGAGGCACTTCATTCTCTTCTGCTGGAAAAGGGTCCCAGCCCAGTAAAGCTGAAGACACTTGAAGCTTGGCTGCAGCTGTACCCTAGGAAGGAATATGAAGCTTATTTTTAGAGGGTTTCAAAGTTGGATTTAACATTCCTTTTTATGGGCTGAGGGCCCCATTTATGACTTCTAATCTTCAGTCAGTTAAGAACATGGAGTCAGTGGTGTGGAAAAAGATTCCTAAGGAATTGGATGAGGGCTGCGCTTTGGGCCCATTTTCTTCACCACCGCTTCCTCATTTGAGGGTTTCACCTCTGGGGATCATGCCTAAGAAGGCCACTGGAGCTATGGAAGGTTGGAGGGTCGAGGCTTGCAGGGCAATAGTCTTGCCATTGCACCTAGCAAACGAAGAGGGTATGAACATGCAGTTTGCCAATTTAAAGAATTTAGGAAAGAGGAAGGTTATCCTAAGGTCTGGCTCATTACAGTGGAGCAGTTGGTCCATTATTCTGTTTCCTTAAAGGAGGCAGGTTTGGCTGTGCACTCCATTCGGGAGCGTCTTTCTGCCCTTGCATTTGCCAGCAGGGCTCTAGGTTTCCATGAAGTCACTAATGACTTTTGAATTAGGAAGATGTTAGAGGGCTGGATTCGGGAAAACGGGGCTTTGATGGACCAGAGGTGTCCTATTTCCCCAGCGGTCCTAAAAGTGTTAAAAGCAACCTGGACCACCGTCTGCAATTCAGGTTATGAAACCTGCCCTTTTCACGCAGCCTCCCTACTTCATTTTTTGGAGCACTCAGGGTAAGTGAGCTGGTTGCTTTGTCTAAGACGGACCAGTCTGGCAGGGCCTTGCATAGTAGGGACCTCCGATTTATAGATAAAGAAGTGCAAGTCACGATCCGGGGCTTGAAGACTAACCAGCGACATAAAGGGTCGGTGGTTAAGTTGGGTATCTGTTCTGATGCAGAGCTCTGCCCGGTACTGGCTTTGTCTCAATACATGGCTTTAAGGGGTCGGGTGGATGGATACCTCTTTATACATGTAAATGGGAGCCCACTGACAAAGCACCAGTTTTGGGTCGTTATGACCCAGGCTGATTGTTGGTCCTTTCTGGACTGAAGTTTGGCACGCACTCATTCAGAATTGGTGCTGCATCCATGGCCACGGGTTTAGGCTATCCTACTGCTGTCATACAGCGTGTGGGCAGGTGGTGATCAGCCACTTATAAGGGTTACGTGCACCCCCTTGCTAGCTTCTGAGATTGTTGTTGTTGTTGTTGTTCCATTGTTGTGTTTGGTAGTTCATTGTTTTTCTTCTTAGGTGCTGTGTTTTGTGGCAGGAGGAGACAGATTCTCATCTGTGGGCACAGCTATATCTTTTGGGCGGCTCATTGGGCCAATAGATCGGCCATTGGCTCTCAGCTTGGCCTCAGCCAGTGGGCAACCATGGAGTGGAGGGGGCACCAGGGGCCACGCTGGACAGGCCTCCTCCCTCTCGCAATCCACCCCAGGTTTTGGTCATTCATTTGGGAGGCAATGACTTGGGATTCCTTAAGGGGAAGGCCCTAGTACTGCAAGCCTGGAATGATCTGAAGTTTAGTCAGTGCCAGTGGCCAGATACAGTAATTGTGTGGTCGACCATGATTCCGCGCCTAGTATGGCGTAGTGCTTTGGATACCAAGGGGGTTGAGAGAGCTCGGTGCAAGGCCGACGGGGAGCTCTGGAATATTTTGAAGGTTGGGTTGGGCCACTATTTGCCTCACCCCCAGATTCGGCTTGATTGCCCAGAGCTGTGTAGGGGTGATGGCATTCACCTTTCTGACAAAGGAAATGACATTTTCCTTCAGAACTTGCGACAAGGGCTTAGGTTAGTTTTAGGTATCTGAGTGGGTGCTTAGGCCTTGCGGTGGCAGAATTAGGTCTTTGATAGAGTTTATGCAGCTCAGTAAGCACCAATCAGCAACCCTGTGGGGGGAGTATAGGGGTCTAACAGGATCATCCCTGCAGCTATGCGACCAGGGATAAGATTTGCAGACTGCCTTGGGACAGATCCTCCACGCACGCCCTGTGGTTGTGCTGGAGAGATCCTCAGGGTACATCCCAATTGCTGGGCTGGCTGGGTTGTGAACCACTTGTAGTTGGCTCCACCTAGGGGCCAGGGTGTCTTGAATGGGGTCAAGAATGGGGTCAAGGGAACCCCGGGCCTTGTCCGTGCCACTGTTTACTGTGTTCCCTTGCCGTCATATTATGTATGTTAAATAAAGTGGCCCTTAGTTTTCCCAACTTTTGGTTGTCTGACTCTTTCTTCTGTTCGGGGGGGGGGGGACGGGACTCAGATGGGCAAGTCACTCAGAAACTTTATAGACAGCCCCCCCCCCTCCAAAGTCAACATGGGGTGATTTAGTGAGGCCCAGGGAGACAGTACAGAATTGGATTTATGTCCAGGGCACCTGTATTCTTAAGGTTAACATAACACACTGTTAAAATAAGAAAGCAATACTTAAACTGAATAAATGCCATTAATTTCTAGCTGTTTATGTGAGAAAACAGTTATAATAATGAATGCTTTGATAGTGACATTAAGAGTTAATACAATTCATTGGGTAGTATTTAACAAAAATCTATAGGCTTTTTGTTTTCTCTTATGTCCAAAGTTATCTATAATAAGCAAATGTCACAATGAAACAATCCAAATGTTCTTCATAAATCTGATGCTTATTAGTCAAATGGGCTGCCAAACAGAAAGCATTTTATGTTCAATGCTAGTAAGAGAGTTTTCAAGATTATTTCATATATCCTGTCTTTTACGACAATGATGGTGATTTTAAGTAGAGCAGCAGCTGTCAATCCTGTCAAAATTAAACAGCTATTGTTTCAGCAGAAGGTGTGCAAAGGTACACACAAGCAGTTCCATCCTAGTCTTTCAGATCTATTGGAGTGTGTGTTTGTGTGTGTTCTAAGAAGGTGAAAGACAGAGTGAGCCACTGAGGCATGCATCCTGCTGATCTGATGCTTCACTGAGAACAGATGGTATTCTGAAACCCTCTATTTGTGTTCAGTCCATAATAAAGATTAAAGTTGCATATTTCCTACCAGAGGTTCTTTCAGTAATCTGCCAATTTGCAGAGCATGCTCTTTCCTGTTTATTTAAGTTCTCTTTGTCTTAAAGTTCTTAACTTTTGTCTTTGCCTAAGTTTTCCCTGAAATGTTTCTGTTTAAAAATCATTATCAAGGACTTTATGCCACAGAGTTTTGATACAATAGATTATTAATAGTGTCAGGGGCATATATCTGTTTCTGAGAGGTTTGAAAATGATGGGTTTTGTACCCAAAGGTGAAATTCCCCCTTCTCTATCAACAAAGGTGTCCTTGTACACTACAGAGCACATCTGGGTGTGGGTGTTAAAGCCAGGTGGCAGCTGGAACTGAACTTCTAAAAGCACAGCAGGAAGGCAGATGCAAGTTAATTTTGTTCTTATCACAAGTTGGCAACCGAGTTTCATTTCCGTTGACAATAATGCATCTAATTGGTATCATGACAGGTTGTCTGATGGCAGTCAAGCCCAGGAGTTTGTTACACCAAACAAATAAAACCAGACATTTTGCACCTGCATAGGGCAATAAGCTTACTATTTTGAGGTTAACGTGGTGACAGTGTTTTCCAACTTCTTATGCTGTGATTTCCATTTTCTACTCTATTTTTTCCCAAGTTTTTCATGAAATGATAAGGTTGGTCTAGTCCAAATGGCATTAGGCTGATCCTGATTGTATTTGAAAGGGTCTGCAAATAGATTTTAAAGCAGGGATATTCAGCTTTGTGACTACATAACAATGAGCTCTGATGAATGTAGACATTTGTTTGTGCTCCAATCCTATTCCCTCCAAGCATCATTGCTACCTTAATTTGGATCAGGAATTGGTCCTGTTCTAATAGTTCCAGACACTCTCTTTGTTAGTTGCAAATTGTTTGGCTCTGCAAATAGTACAAATCAGTATCAGAGGATGGCCATTTGTTTTTGAGCTCCCGGCCTCCTGGCAAGGCCGCTCAAGGCTGGGGGATGCCTTGCTGCCCCAGAGGAAGGCAGGGCAGCAATGAAGCCATGACACTGTGCATCGTGATGTGGGCAGGGGTGAAGCCAGCCCTGCAAAAAGGCAGGGCCCCGCTCCCGCCCAAACAGTTGCTCTGTGTGCTCAGGCTGGTAACAGCTCAGAGCATGTAGGGAGACGAGGGCCAGGCCTACCTGGGAGGTCTGGACCTTGAGCAGTGGGCATCAGCATCCATCAGAGATTGGCGGCGGTGATGCACTGTAGTGGCTGGAGATGGGGGTTGGTGGCGGTTGTCAGCGGTGGCACTCTGCATGGCAACAATCTTCAGCTGTCAGCCGCAGTGTGCAGCAGCATCTGGCAGAGGCAGCGTTACAGTGGCAGGGCCCAGTGGGTGGAAAGTCCCGTGTAGGGGCCTAGAAAGCAGTGTAGCCGGTGCTGGGGCCTGGAGGGTGCCCTGGGGGGTAGAGGCTGTAATCAGCAGCAGGCCTTCCAGAGCGGCTGTCTGAGGCAGCGGTGATTAGTGGTGGCTGCCTGGTGGCAAAGACAGGCTTGTTGGGTTGCAGAGGGCTCAGCATATATTGAGCTGACACCATAGTTCCCTGGAGGGGGGGGGAGGAGTGAATTGAAGGCCAACATGATGCAGCCTGCTCAAATCCCCTTTGAGGATTGGTGGGTGGCACCCAGATCCAGGGGGCATTTATTATAGAAGCGGTGGCCAATTTTAAACAGGGTGGCAGTTTTATATCAACGGTCGCAGTGGGCGGCTACATTTTGAAAGGGACATTATGAGGTGGCCATTTTGAAGAGCACTTTCAGAGGCAGCCATTTTGATAAGGGCCTCCAAAGGTGGCCATTTTGAAGAGCAACATCGGAGGTGACCATTTTGGGAAGGCCACTAAAGGTGGCCATTTTGTAGTGTACCTTCGGTGACAGCCATTTTGAGAAGGGCCTCCATTCACGGTCATTTTGAAGAGCACCTTTGGAGGTGGCCAGTTTGAGAAGGCCTCCAAAGGTGGCCATATTTGTAGACCACCTTAGGAGGCAGCCATTTTGAGAAGGACCTCCAAAGGTGGCCAATTTTAAGGGAGCAGGCCTTCTGGTATTAAGAAGGGGCTGGCCACATAGACATTTGCTTTGGAGCCTGCTTGCTTGCCATATTCCCGGTATTACGATGGCTCCTAAGAAGGGGCAAGGACCTTCTAAAGGCAAGCAGCCAGCCCCAAAGAAGCCTCCACAGAAGCCTCCACAGCTACCCACAATTACAGACTCATCGGATGAGGAGAATGACCCAGTCAACACAGCCATACTAGGGAGGCTAGCAGCTCTAGAGAAACAGCAGTGTGGGCATCCTCAAATTCAGGAAGTGAGCAATGGAGCAAAAAAAGCTAAAACTCCTTCTAAACAATCTTTTCAGGCTCAGGTGCTGGCACGCTTAGCTCTTCTTGAGGACAGACAGGGTGAAGTTACTGTGGATGGAGAAGTAGCAGTGACATCTGGGCAGCAGGTCTGGAGACAGCTTTCAGATGACAGGGCAGACAGCCAGGGTGCAGAAGCGCTCCAGCTGGGGCTTTACAAAGGACCTCCTTTGCATGACTGTAAGGTTGAGAGCACCTGCAAAGGGGGACTAGCCTGGCCATGGGGGCTCAGTAGTCATGGCACTGCCAGGACCTCTGGTTCGTAGAACACAAACTCACTGAGCTCAATTCCACCCGCACCCTCAGGAGGGTGGCTGTGGGGTATGGGACAGGTCCCGCCCTACGCAGGATGGGGCAGAATGGCCCAAGCACCTGTTCAGACAGATCAAGGGGTCTGGCCTGGATGGGGTTACCCTAATCCAGGGACACAGGAGGTTTAACATATGAGACAATGCCAGCCAGTGCCCTACAATGCGGGGATCTGGCTCTGCCTCTGAGTGATCACTAGTCTACAGCCACTAGGGAGAAAATTCTTAGAGGCTAATATGTAGACCTATTCACGCTCTTATACAGGGAACTTGGGGAAAAAAGACAAGGAGGATCTAGACGAGCGGGAGAAGGAACGCCTGAAGAGGTGCAGGGTGGAATTGTCCTAAGCTAATTGGTTCCCAGGATTCTTAATCTATGCTGCAGTAATTGTAAGGCACCAACCATGGAGGGCTTCCATGATGCTCCAATATATGGACATTATTTACAAGGGGTTTACTGATTTCCTGAGCCCTGCATGGCTTCAGTACGATGAAGAGTTCCGTATGTGAGCAGCTAGGAATCGGGCCTTGAGATGGGACCAGATTCACCCACGCTTGTGTCTGCAAATTATGTCTCCAGCCTGGCCATCTGGAAATGAAAGGTCAGATAGTGGCCACCTGGTTCGTAGATTGCAAGGTCAGGCAGGTACCCATGCCCAGGAGGGGCAGGTAGTTCAGCGATGGCCACTCTGCTGGGAGTTTACCTCCCATGGGACGTGCAGTCGCAAGTCGTGTTCCTTTAGGCATGAATGCCCTTTGTGTGCAGGGCCCCTCGGATTCTCCAGTTGCTCCAAAACAAAGGGCTGGGCTGGAGCCAAAGGAGATAAGTGTTCAGGGGAAGGCAGTGGCTAGAACCCCCCTCCTAACAAAGAGTCCCAGCCCAATTAAAATTGAAGTGCTTGAGCGTTGGTTGAGGGATTACCCCAACCAACAGGATCATGTTTACCTCCTGGAAGATTTCACTTTAGGGTTTAGGATACCTTATTAGGGAAAAAGAAAACCATACAGTGCTCCTAACTTGAGATCAGGTAAGGGGATGGAGCACATAGTTCGGGGAAAATTGCCAAGGAATGTAAGTAAGGTAGAGTCCTTGGCCCTTTCCCTCCCCCTCCCCAGTTACAATTTAAGGATTTACCTGGCAGGGGAGACACCATCTTCAAGGGTTTCCGCATTGGGAGTTGTGCCGAAGAAGGCGCCTGGTGAGTATTGCCTCATTCACCACTTGTCATACCCATGTGGGGGGTCAGTGAATGATGCGATACTGGAGGAGTTATGTTCAGTTAGGTACACCTCGTTTGATCAGGCCATGCAAGTGGTGCACCATTGTGGACAGGGTGTGGAATTGGCAAAATGTGATATTAAGTCGGTCTTCCATCTGCTCCCTGTCCACCCAGCTGATTTTGAGCTGCTGGGTTTGGCTTTCGAGGGCAAATTTTACATGGATAGTGCCCTTCCAATGGGGTGCTTTGTGTCCTGTGCTGCTTTCGAGAGGTTCAGTTCCTTTTTAGAATGTGCCTTGCATTACAGGACAGGACTATGTAGTACTGCCCATTATCTTGATGACTTCTTATTGGTAGGAGGGAAAGATACAGAATAATGTGAGTTTTTACTAACCAGCTTCATGGACCTGTCAGAGGAACTGGGAGTTCCCCTGGCCTAGGAAAAAACCGAGGGCCCTACTCCAATTTTGACATTTCTGGGGATAGAAATTGACACCATTGGGCAGCTATGTAGGTTACCAGCTGACAAGCTGAATGCACTGCAGATGTTAATTGACATGGCCAGAGCAAGGAGAAAGATTACCTTGCTTGAGTTGCAGCACTGGTAGGCCACCTCAACTTTGTGTGCAAAGTTGTGGCACCTGGCCGTGCATTTCTTAGGAGACTATGTGAGTCCATGAGGGGCCTCCACCTCCCACACCACAGGACAAAGGTCACCAGGGGTATAAGGGATGACCTCATTATATGGAAGGAATTTTTGAATTCATACAATGGGGTGTCTTTTTGGGGGGAGGACTTTCAGGTCGAGGCTGAGCTGCAGGTTACATCAGACACTGCAGGTTCCTCCGGCTTTGGAGTCTATTTCCGGGGACACTGGTGTGCTGAGGACTGGCCGAAGGAATGGTTTCAGTGGGTTGGGTCAAAGACCTCACCTTCCTGGATTTTTTCCCAATTGTCGTAACAGTATGGATTTGGTCGACTGACCTCGCCAACCATACAGTCCACTTCTGGTGCGACAATCTGTCCACAGTACATGTGATTAATTCATTGATGTCCAAGTCTTTTACGGTCATGGCCTTGGTCAGAGCCTTCATGCTCCATTGTTTGCAGAGCAATATTTTGTTCAAAGCCAGGCACGTTCCAGGGTCAGTGATGGGGTCGCTGATGCTCTCTCCCGAGAACAGATGGAGAGATTCTGCCAGCTCCCTCCAGAAGCCAACCAGTTCCCAGTTCAGATGCCAGTGGAGGTGTGGAAGATTGGCGGGATGAGGTCAACAGGGTGATAAGCTTAGCTCTCGCCCCTTCCACCCAGTGAGCTTATAAGAGGGCAGGTAAGCAGTTTCTGTCCTTTAGGGAGGAAGCAGGTCTGAGAAAAGTTTGGCCCATACCAGTGTCCCATTTGATGCAATTTTGTGTGTCACTGAGAGGTTCTATTAGGAGCAAGCTGTCATCTCTTGCTTTTGCCAGCAAGGCATCTGGGTATGAGGAGAAGATGGGTGACTTCCGTATAAGGAAGATCCTTGAAGGCTGGTCATGGGAGAGTGGCAAGGTTATAGACACCTGGGAACCTTTCACCCCAACAGTACTGCAGGGCTGAAGGCACAGTGGCACACAATGTGCATTGATGGATATGAGGCTGCACTGTTCCACGCAGCATCACTGGTCACTTTCTTCGGGGTACTGCAGATCAGTGAGCTAGTGGCAGGCTCTCACCAGGATACATCTGGCCTAGTGCTTGACCAGCGGGACATTCACATGCTGGATTCTACAGGCAGAATCACGCTTAGGTGGTCAAAGACCAACCAACTTGGCAAGGGTTCTGAAATTGAGCTGGGCTGTTGTTCTGAGGTGGAGTTGTACCCTGTGCTGGCTTTACACCAATATTTAGCCATGCGGGGCAAGGGAGAAGGCAATTTGTTTCGATATACGGACAGCGTCCCCCTCACTAAATTTCAATTTTGGGCCCTAACACAGAAAGCGCTGGTCCTCCTTCTGGATTGGGGTGGCATCAATGGCGGCAGCCATGGGGTATTCCAATAGTGAGACTGAGAAGATAGGTCACTGGAAATCGCAGTGCTACAAGGGATACATGCAGGATTGCAAAGTTTAATGTTATGTTTAGGTTATTAATGGGGTTCTTCTTTCAGGTGCTGCAGGCCGTGGGGCAGGATAAAGAGTCACCATATGCGGCCACAGCATGATCTTTTGGGCCGCCCACCAGGCCAGGAGGACACCCATCGGTTCTCAACTTGGCCTTAGTGAGTGGGTTGTTGGTGAATGGATGGGAAAAAGGGGCATGAGATGGCCTGCGCTCCTTCCCCTGTTATTCAAAGAGAGGCGGGGGCCTCCTCCACACATTTTGGTAGTGCACCTAGGAGGTCACAATCTAGGTTTAATGAAGGGCAAGGCCCTTTTGTTACAAGCTGAGGCTGACCTTGTGATGTGCAGATAGTTTGGTCAGCTATTCTGCCCCACCAGGTGTGGCGCACGTTGGGGGACCCCCGGTGTATCAGCTGTGCCAGGCGTAAGGCCAACTGACAAAGGAGAAAGACCATGGAGGGTGGTTTAGGGCAATTTTTGCTGCACCTCAACATACGGGTCAAGTTCCGGGACCTGTATAGGGCTGATGGGGTGCATATATCGGACAAGGGCAACAAGTTATTTTTGCAAGACTTGTGGCAAGGGATTAGGGCAGCCTTGGGCTGTTAGGTGACTGCAAAGGCCAATGCAGAGACTTGGCCCTGGCAGTGGCAGGTTTTGTATGGGTTAGAAAGCGGAACTGGTGAGCACCTTATAGCATTTTCCCGTTAGGGAATGGGAGTCATCAGGAACTGCCTTTGGATTTTAGGTTCCAGGGTGGGGAATGATGATCACCCCTGGGAACCTCTTAGGGCAGTCTCCTCCCTGCAAGTTGTATGGTTTCAGGGGTAGTTGCTCCTGGGTGGCAACCAGTTTTCAGGGCTGCCGGTCGTGAACCAGACTGTTGGCTCAAGACCGGAGTTGGTGACTTGTCCATGAAGGGCAAGGAGGTTGGTCAGGAAGTGACACATGCCTTGCCTGTTCTGTGCTTGCTTAGTTTGTCCCTTGCTGCACTGTTATGTTAAATAAGTGGCCCTTGTTTACTTCCAAACTTTTGTCTGTCTTGTTATTCTGATTGGGGGGACAATTGAGCTTCTGGGCTCCTGGCAAGGTCACTCGAGGCCAGGGTCTGCCTTGCTGCCCCGGAGGAAGGTGGGAAAGCAACTGAGCCATGACACTGTGTGTTGTGATGTGGGCAGAGGTGGATCCAGCCCTGCAAAAAGGTAGAGCTTCGCTCCTACTCAAACAGTTGCTCCACATGCTCACCCACCCTACCTCCCTGTTCTTAGTGTAGGCTGTTGCTGGTCACCTATTGGGGCCAGGTAGGAATTTTTCACTTCTACCCAAGAAGATGTAGGAAGCATAGAACTTTCCAAGAGGGATTTGTAAAGTAAGGAAATTAAACCTTGCTTCTGGAAGGGTTTGGCATTCAAAATTATTTCAAAAGGGCCTAGTGGGTTACGAAACTCTATTTTGTCTTTCATGAAGGAAAAAAGATGAGATAATTGTAGATATTCAAACCACGGGAGAGTTGTTTTCTCCATTTTTCCAAGGTGTTCTTATCTTGGTCAAGTTAGCCAATCTCCAATTTTGAAAATAACCCAGAGTTACCCGGGGGAAACCATGTTTGGTTTAAAAAACTTGTTGAGGGGGACCATAGAGGTAACAAGTGTTTTTTATGTTTGTCCCAAAGTCAAAATGCTGCACCTAAGAAGACGTGTTTCAGAGATTTGTGTAGACGTTTGAAGGAGGATTCCATAAAGCTTCTCTAAAGGAGCCAGAGAAGAGGTAAGTTTCCTCAATTGTTTTCCAATCTGCTTCATACAAAATATGGTATTGCTTAACAACATTAGACAAAATTGTCACAGAGAAGTAAAGTTGAAGGTCAGGGATTGCTAGACCACCCTTGGATGTAGGTTTATGCATCATGTGAAACTGTACTCTGGGTTTCTTGAAGTTCCATATGAAGTTTTTCAAATTCCTTTGCCATCGCTTTAATAAAGAGGGGGAGACAAAAATAAGGAGAGCCTGAAAATAATATAAAAATTTAGGGAGAATCATTGATTTAACCATGCTTATATGTTCTGACCAGGAGAGAAATGTTGTGTCCCAATGACGTAGAAGGGAAAGAATAGTCTTATTAGCTTCCATATGGTTGTAGTGCCAAATATCTGTAAGGTTAAGCGGAATTCTGACCCCTAAGTATCTCCAGTAATCCCGAGTCCACTGAAAAGAATAAGAGTGGCGTAAAAGCATCCCAGTGCCTAACAAACTTGAACCCTTCCCCCCTACACCATCGTCTCATCCACGCATTGAGACTCCTAATCTGTGCCTGTTTCTCCATCCTTGCACATGGAACAGGTAGCACTTCTGAGAAGGCTACCTTGGAGGTCCTGGCCTTGAGTTTCCTGCCTAGCAGTCTAAATATTTCCTCCAGGACCTCACGACTGTATTCCTTCACATCATTGGTGCCAACATGTACTATGACCACTGGCTCCTCCCCAGCACTATCTACCAGCCTATCTAGAACATGCGTAATGTTCGCTACCTTCGCACCAGGCAGGCAAGTCACCATACAGTCAGTATGCAGGTTTGCCACCCAGCTGTCTACCTGCCTAAGGATCGAATCACCAACTATCAAAAGCCTCCCTTCCTCCCTGCCAAGGGATGGTTCCTTGGTGCAAAAGGATACAAGGATAAATACAATTTCATCATTCACATGTTTCTATAAGGTTCCTGCCATTGAACAATGCGTTTAAGAGGTGCAAACTTTTCCAGTGGCTTATTTTCTCCTTCTCTGGAACCATTTAAAAAACTTTTTAAATACTTTCATTTTTTACTTTTGTTTTTATTTGTGGGCTGTTATTTCTTTGAGAGTGTTAATTTAGCCAAGTCAAATCAAACTTTCAAAAATGCTCATGCTTAAACAAAAGAAAATAAGGCAGTTTTGAGACATTGCTGTACAATAAGACAGTTTGGAGGCAGCATTGGCTGAGAAGTTCCTGTGGCTGTGCCTCTCTGGGAGTCCCCGTTTGCAGTCCTGATGAAGGCATCGAAAACTCATTGAATAATCTGGAGGATGAGTTGACTGCAGCCTATTTCTTACTGTTTGTCTCAAGTCTTAAGAACTGGATCTACTTGCTGTTTACAACATGCTGTTTATTGCTTAATATTGTTTATTTTAAGTCTTAAGAAGTGTATGTACTTGCTCGATGGACATCTGAAGATTATGTTTTGCAGTCCATTGAAATTGTGAATTGAGAATCTGTGAAGTCCTTTTTTTGGGTTGGGAGTGTCAAATAGTAAATGTTAGATATTGCTTTAAGTCTCCAGCCTATTCATTGCAGCTCATGTATTTCACATACTGAAGATTGATGTATATTTGAGAAATATTTGGAGCCTTATGTGATGTTAAGTCATATATGATTCATATTTGTTCATCCGTTTCTTTAAATTACTGTTAGTCATGCTTAAACTTTTGCAATACTACAGGGAAAGCAATACTAACAGTTGTGGGTCTAGCTACCATGATTTTTTTCTTTATATGTCTTTGCTAACCAGCCAAAGTACATAGATGGAATTATTAATAGGATGTTTTAAAGAAGCACAGGTGCTATGATAGGTGAAAAGATGTCCTAGTTTTATGGCATTTTGCCTTTTGTATATCACGCAGAGCCCGGCAATTAATAAATCAAATAAATAGGGTGATTAATAAATCAAATTTTTATTATTGTTGTTGCTATTATTATTATTATGTTACACCCCAAAACACCGGTTGTCTATTATGACCATTTTACAACTGTGATGATTGAGTTGCCTGAGCCTCACAGCAAATGACACACGAACCACTTACATAATTTACCCAAGTAGTAGGACAGGTAGATTGCAGTTATATTGTAGAATTCATGATAAAATTGTATGGGCTCTCTGATTTTATTTTATTTGCTTCATTTATATCCTGCCTTTCTCACTGGGATTTAAGGCAGTTGCCAAAATTTCTCTGTATTTCTGTGACCAGAATTTCCCACACTTCATGAGAAATCTTATGATGCAGGAAAGGTGGGAGGGAACCACTTCATTGACTTGGTATAATGGATTACCAGTTTACCACATGGTTACATGCACAGTTCAGCTGACTTAGAAGAGTGAAATTCTAACAGTGCTACCCTAAGCTTTCAGCCCACAACAATGTGGATTAAAGAAGCTAACCTTCAATAGAGCTAAAGTCTTTCTAGCTCTACATCAGTGGGCACTACTGTGAGTAGCAATAAGACACCTGTAGCAATGCAGATAGCTAAATGAGAGGAACTGGCCCCAGCAGTATGTGTGGTGTATGCTTACATTATTGTAGGTATACGAATAACCAATTTATATTTCTATAATCTTGTGATCATAATTTTGTCCTCTTGATTTTAATTTAAAGTTTTCATTTAACGTTTGTAGCCATGCAAAAAAAAAAACCCAACTCTGAAGGGGAGCCAAGCATCTTGAGGATTATGTTGGCAAACACTTTTAAATTGAGTTTTGTCAGCTTAGTGTGATTGTATCGGACTTATGTTTGCTCTTAAACATATTCCCATCAACATGCAATGAAATTCTAAGTATCACAATATTTTGTGTGTAATTCCTATAGGAGCTTGTGCCTCTGCTGATCAGTGGAGCCTTTACTTATCTAAATAACTTAAAACTGGATAATACCATGACTTTGGAAAAGATCAGGTAGGAGATAAACAGTTAATCTGATTCTTTGGCTAAAATAATAATGTTTAAATATCTTTGGGATTACATCAACAGTGTGAGTTTTATTCCATGGAGAGGCTCAGTCAAGTCATTCATATATTGAAAGAGCAAGCAGCAGAAGCTGTAGGAGGAATAGTACTCCTACACAAGAAAAAAAACCAGTAGTAGAGGAATATCAAGAGATGTGCTGAGCCAAGATGTGCAGAACTGCAAGAGATTACTTGGATCTCTGGTATAAACCCTGTAAGAGAATCAAAATCGGTTTTATTTATTTACTAGCAGTAAAGCCCGTTGTGGAAATAAATACAACGAGATCTAGAAAGAGGATCTGGGGGAGTGCTCTGGCTTTGGGCAAACAGTGTCATTTTGCTGTGGTGACCTCAGCAGGGTATAATGACAGAGTCCACTGTTTTCTCCAGAGGAACTGATCTCTGCTCCCTGAAGAGTAGTTGTAATTTTGAGTGATCTGTAGCCCTCACCTGGAGATTGGCAACAATTGTTACCCAGGATGAAATGGCTGGTTTGGAGGGTGGAGTCTATGGCATTCTACCTGTCTGAGGTCCCACCCCTCCGCAAACCCCACCCTCTCCAGGCTCCACCCCTCAAATCCCCAGGAATTTGCCAGCCTGGAGTTGGCAACCCCATCTCCTTCCCAGCTAACCATCAACCTACCATTATCTGCCCCTTTGACTTCAGCTGACTTCCGCCCTCCCTTCTGCAGAGCAATTGTAATTTTGAGTGGTCTCCAGCCCTCACCTGGAGATTGGCAACAATGGTTCCCCATGAGGGACTGAGTGGT
Source organism: Gekko japonicus (assembly GCF_001447785.1). NCBI lineage: Eukaryota > Metazoa > Chordata > Lepidosauria > Squamata > Gekkonidae > Gekko > Gekko japonicus. Next base: position 36,738 of record NW_015160986.1, read on the forward strand.
TTGGAGGGTGGAGTCTATGGCATTGTACCTGTCTGAGGTCCCACCCCTCCTCAAACCTCACCCTCTTCAGGCTCCATCCCTCAAATCTCCAGGAATTTCCCATCGGGAGTTGGCAACCCTATCAGGATTGGCCCCAATATGTTTTCTCCCAAAGGCCAAAGTAGGTGACTGGACCAAACTAAGTTGCCTACCATCAGGCACTGAGGGGAAAGTAGGGTTGCCAGCTATAAGGAGGGAAATACCTGGAGTTTTGGGGGGTGGATTCTGTAGAGGGCAGCATTGGGGGGCGGGCGGAAGGACTCAGCAGGTATAATGTCATAGGGTCTACCCTCCAAAGCATCCATTTTCTTCAGGGGAACTGATCTCTGTCATCTGGAGATCAATTGTAGCAGTGGGAGATCTCCAGGTCCCACCTGGAGATTGGCAACCCTAGGGGAAAGTCTGCTGCACAGCAGGGGGTTGAAGAGAATGGTTTGATGGGTGCTGGGCCAAGATTGGCAACAATAGTTCCCCAGGAGCAAATAGCTGGGTTGGAGGGTGGAGTCTATGGCACTGTAACCTGTCTGAGGTCCCCCTCTCCGGCCTCCACTCCTCAAATCTCCAGGAATTTCCATACCTAAAGCTGGCAACTTTATTTCCTCCCCTCTCAGTAGCCTCTTATTTTGCCTTAAATTGGTTTTGATGTCAGCAGAGTGAGAAAATGCCAGAGGCTCTGGGTGGGTGCCCCATCGTAAATGCACCAAACAATTCCTAAAGATTTGCCAAAACACTACTCTGTCAATAAATTGCAGCACTTTGAAGTAGCACCAGAGCTTTAAGAGCTCTCCAGCTGTCACCTGGAGACTGGCAACAGCTTGTTTGGAGGGTGGGGAGTATGGCATTGTATCTGTCTGAGGTCCCCCTCTTCCTCCTCCTCCTCCTCAGACCCCACCCTCAGCAGGCTTCATCCCCAAAATATCCTGGAAGTTTCCAACCTGGAGTTGGCAACCCTATGTCCCCCCCCAGCCTCTGCCTAGAGAAAGGGCAGTCTTTCCCTGCAGTGGGAACCAAAGCAGCTGTCATCATTCTCCTCTCCCCCTATGAGGTATGTTAAGGTTGAAAGTGTGTGAATGGTCCATAATCCCCCAGGCAGCTTTTAAAACATGATCCTGGGACCTACACAACCCCAGACATTCCAACTGCCTTGCGGGGGGGAGGGAGTATGAGGTGTGGAATGGAGTGAAGTCCAATCAGCTTCCATATGCAAAAGACCTTGAAGGTTCCATATGCAACTGACATTCCAACTGCCTTGCGGGGAGGGGGGTGAGTTTGAGGTGTGGAATGCAGTGAAGTCCAATCAGCTTCCATATGCAAAAGACCTTGAAGGTTCCATATGCAACTGACATTCCAACTGCCTTGCGGGGAGGGGGGTGAGTTTGAGGTGTGGAATGCAGTGAAGTCCAATCAGCTTCCATATGCAAAAGACCTTGAAGGTTCCATATGCAACTGACATTCCAACTGCGCGGTTCACGTCAGCGCAGCTAGCCCCGCCCTCCCCTCCTTTCCTTTCAATTTCGGCCCCATTATATCCTACGGGCCATTGAACTCAATGGCAAAAACATAGGGTATATTCTGGTGGCTGGAGGGGAGGGGGTTTGAGAGAGAGGCTCCAAAATCACAGGGTAGCTGCTGGAGCCTCTCCCCAAGATACCCACCATGTTTCAGAAAGGTTGAACCAGGGGGTCCAATTCTACGGCCCCCCAAACAGGTTGCCCCCAGCATAGCACGTCCATTTCAGCTCCACCGTGCCTGCGCCTCCACGTTACCGCACCTTCCGCCTCCACCTCCATCGTCATCCGTTCCACCACTCGATGTTGCACTTTCCTGGCCACCAGGGCTCACCCCACTGATCTCACCGCCGCTGCCTCGTCACTCTGCCGCCGCCGATGCTCCCACCACACCTTGCAACGGAGGAGAGTGCCCCCACCTAGGGCAGGTACCCATTTATCTACTCGCTGTTGTTACTGCTTTCGAACCGCTGGGTGGGCGGAAGCTGGGACTAGGGCCGGGAGCTCACCCCGGCCCCGGTGGGTCTCGAACAGCCGTAGTGCAATTCTAGATAGTTTCAGCCTTTTATGCCCTTTGAATTCAATGGACTTAAAAAAGAACACCTCTGTTTAGGTTTGCACTATACATTAACCACCTGCCCTATAGCAAATGCATGTGAAAAAACAGAGAAAACATGTATACAATCACTATTTTCTGTATGGAACTTGAGAGAATGCCGTCTTGTTAAACAGCCTTTTTTTTAATTGACTCCCCTAAAAAGGAGAGAGTTTATGCTTTTAAAATCAGAAAGAGGGAAGGTATATAGTGGGATTAAGAAAAGGTTGGGTGATGCTTTCATTAGTATGTTAATCTTTTGTTAGTATTAAACAAATCTTCTTTTGGCTTCTTCTGCGAGTTGTCTGTCATCTTTCACCTTAACCTGTAAAAACCAATAACTGTTAATGTATTAGTAGTGTCCCTTTGGCTTATTGTTAGTAAAGTCTCTTCTTGCGCATTCCGAACCAATCTTCATGGTCTGGGCTGCTTCCCTTTCACATCTCTCAGATTATATGATGGATCTTTCCCCGCTCGTTTATCTTCCGGAGTCTTGACTTCCCCCTCCGAGCCGCTGTCTCTATCACTGTCCAATTATTCCCATTTGGCGAGTGCTGCCTCCTCCGAGCTGGCGTGTCTCTTCAAAAAGTATTGAGCTTTGAAAATGGAGTCAATCTTCTCCCTTTTATCCTTGAACTTGAAAGTAAGTCCTTCTGGAATCAACCAGTGATAACTAATTTGATGGGTTTGCAAGAATAAGGTCAGTCCTTTATATGCTTTACTTTTCATTCGAATTTCAAATGGAACATCCTTCAAAATCCTAACTGTCTGCTCTCCAATCTTCATAGGCGTTGATGAAGACGCTCTCAATATTTGATCCCAAACTTTCTGTTTTGTAAACTTGACCACCACTTCTGCCGGCAGGTTATTCATCCTTGTAAAGTTGGAATAGGCTCTGTAAACCAGATCCATTTCCTCGCTTATTTTATCTGCTTCCCAGTCGGTGAGTGTTGCCAAAGCTTCCGCTAAAATACTTCGGAGATCTTCTTTTTCCAATTCTTTTATGCCCTGAAACCGGAGAGTCAAATTTGATTTTTCCATTTGAAGCATCAATAACTTTTTGTCTTGCATTTCTTGGTGTTTTTCCATTTTATTCACCTTTTTCTTGACCTTTTGAGTGTCTTCTGTTGAGACCAGGCATTTTTGCGTGATTTCCTCCATTTTCTTTGCTGTGTCATTCAACTGTATCTGCTGGTTACTGAGCACACTTTCCATACTTGTCAGCGTTTGGTTGATTTTTTGCATTTGCTCCAGCAGAGGGCGCAGAAGATCACTCTCCTGTTGAGTGACAGCCGGCTCCAAGAGGCGGGAGCCAGCACTGGAAGTTCCTCCCAGCTTCTTTGCCGGCTTCTCCTGAAACTTTTTCTGCCCCAACATCTTTATTTTACTGTTTACTTTTAAAAAGTTCGTGCCGCGCAGATAGCAAATAAATCTTCCTGCCTCTCTTTTAACAATTCACCAAAAGGTAACACTGCTTTTTTCAAATTTCACTCCCCCCCTTCTCCTGTTAAATCAGTTTGTGTTATATCGGGAGGGAAGTTTCCCCCTCCTCCCTTGCGCTTTTTTGCGGGGGGAGGGTGCGCTTCGCTCCTTTTTTCCCGTTTCCAACCGGCAACTCACAGTTTTGGCCAAATATCTTCCTTTTAAACGCTTATCTGCTTCATCACCCGGTGACGACTGGCAGCTCTGCTAGTCCCCGTGCGGGGCACTGCCGCAGCTAGGGCCATTGGGGCATGGGGTGAGCCTCAATTTCCGACCATCTGGCCGGGAAAGAGGCACATTCCCTGTGCACCCCAGATCGGAACCCCTAACTGAGGTTCCTTAGGGTCTCCGCTTGTGCGGATCCCACCCCCTTGGCCGTGCGTGGGTGAGTCGACTCCGGGAGCTCCCCGAAGATGCGACCACCATTCACAGAGTCCAAACCGGAAGCCGTTAAACAGCCTTTTTATGCTTAGTGTGTATCTCCCATCCAGGATGTGGTATCTAATCATAGGGGGTTTTTAGGTTACCAGAGCCACCAAAAAATGTCTTAATATTGCAACAAAGAATATCAGAGGCTTGCAGATGTTCATTGTTTTTTAAATGGCTACAATGGCTTTGGTCTCATGCCTAATGTTTACAGTTAACAGACAAAAAAGGACCAGCTGTTAAATTTTTAAATGTTTTATTTTGTTATAATAGTTTTTAATTAAATAGATAATGTAGCTCAAAAATTTTACATGTTTTTTCCCATCTCTTCAAAATTTTGCTCATGGCAGCTAACAAAATAAAAGATTAAAAACAGTGAATAATAATAATAAATCACCGTAGAATTAAATTAAACAGTTATCTATGATTCAAAATGTTCCCCATCATAAAATTCTCATCAGTAAAACTATATCAGTGATAAAACAATCATCAATAAAATCATTAGTACAAAATACTTTCACAACTGAGGGTAAGCTGTAAAACATTATAATATTGTAAACTTATTAAAATACAAAATGGGATGGAAAACATTTGTGATGAAAAGCTTGGGTGAAAAGAAATACATTTCCCTAGTGTAAAAAAATTTGCCTTGTCTAGCTGTTTCTTGGCCTTACAAGTTGTGGTTCAGGCTTTTGGGCCTAGACAAGTTATTGAAGGCTACTCTCTGGGAAATTAATGTCAGGATGACTTGCAGTTTCAAGAGAGATAAAGGATGGGATGGACCCAGGCACAGGTGCGATTGAGTGACTGCTAGGGGTGATCGTCCACTGCCCTTTCTTAATCTTGAGCACTTTTATAGACCCATAGGAGCATGCTCCTAGGTTTATGGGTCATCTTGGTGTGCTTATGACGGTAGTTGCAGATAGAAGCAGCAGGATACTTGTTGGAGAGTATATACAGTTTATTTACAGAGCTATATATAAATACATACACGCAGCTTTGCAGCAGTTCACAGGTCTGACTGACAAAGTGCTTCGCTGAATATCCATTCATTAGGCAGGGTGGTTGGTCAAGAACCTTTCTCCATATATACATCAGTTGACCAATCACTGTTCAGCACTGTACAACTGCTTAGTCATTCTGACTCTGGCAGATATGATGCAACTTCAGTCATCATGTGACTATGTGACTGTCACCTTAGATCATCTGGATCTAACAGCAAGACATGACATGCTATCATCTTGCCTATACCAACAGCTTAATGAGTAAACTGTAGAACATTTTTATTGTTATATCTGTGTTTTTAATTGTTGTGAGCTGCCTAAGACCTGCATGCAGGGAAAGGCAGGATAAATGAATGAATGAATGATGGGCCTGGGAGCTTCAAGGCCAGTGTCCCAGAGGGAGTTTTACAGGCACGTTACATCTCATTAGCGCAAGGAACCCTGGGCAGGGGTGAGTTGCTTGACTTGAGTACATGCCAGCTGCAGAGGTACATGATCATGTAATCTAGCAATGCACCTGATTGGGTGAACAGGATCAGGCCAACTGTGGGAAATCTGGCATAAAGCAGGTTTGGACCTTTGGGCCTTTCTGCCTTCTGGCCATACTTTTGACTATAGATGGGGCCTTGTGTGGCTGGAATACCTGCTTCTTGGATTTTGGACTTGGAGTTCTTTCTGGAATTTGTACCTTCAGTCTGGCCAGGTAACACCTAGATCAGAGGCCTAAAGCCTGAATAAGTATTTTGGGTAGCTATTTAATTTTATTATTTTTCTTTCCTGATTTGCACTGCTTCTATATTTGTATACATTTATACATTTCTTTTAATAAACAATGACTCCTGCCACACGGGGGGGGGGGGGGGAGCAGCCGAAGTGCGGCTTTTTAATTTTAGAGCCGCACCAAAAGAGATACACAGCGGCAAGATCAGACAGATCCCCCGAGCCACCGTGTAGTTGCTCCCCGGCACGATCAGATTCTGGGGGGGAAGCCACAGAAGGGAGAGCGAGGCAGCCGGCTGCGCATGTGTGCGCATGCGCAGTTAGGCTGGGAGCCTCAATTGCTCCTGAAGATGGGCGTGCCAGCGATCTCACGGCCGTGCTTGCTGCGCCGTTTCAGGTAGGGCCTACCATTTTGTAGGTTCTTTTTTTATGCTCATTTTCGGCCTGAAAGGCCGGATTGGGGATGGGTGCGTGCCGCTTCCCAGATGTTGCAGTGTGATCATGCCCGTTTGCTGCGCCCCCAATCCATCCCGCTTCTGGGCCTAAACCTCCCGTGTGACCGGGGCCCTTATTAATTATATTTCTGTGGTGTTATTTGGGGGCTGGGGCTTCTATATAAACCCAGTACCTTGACCTATTTTGGCTACAGATACTAAATAATTGTTTGTAGAACTCAAGTTGCAAGTGTCCTACCTTGCTGGGCTGACTTCTTGAGTAACTCCCAATAAGGCTGGATATTTGGTCTGTCAGTCTCTCAGCTGAGGGCTAGCTTAGGGGGGCTGGTGGTAGGTCATTACCTGGGAAGTGAGGATTCACTATTGTTTGTTTTGCTCTTGACCTTCACCTAAAGCCTTTTTGTGAGGCAAGGGGGCTTTGGCATCTGATGCTTAAAGACCAATACAAGTAACAACCAGGCAAATTTCAGTGGAGCAAATACATTCCACAGCTATGATGCCGCCACAAAGAAAGCCTTGCCCCTAGTTGCAAATTGTTTTATTCTGCAAGCATATATCACTTTCACAAGTTTTAATACAGAAAATTTGTTATGAACATTGCAAACTGAATTAATTAAGAAGAAATATTCATACTAGAACCCAGGGACAGTATGGAGACATTATTTCTTGAAGAAAATGGCCACCAATTATTCCACCACCCAAAATCTGTTGGATGCTAAAGATAGTTTGAAACTTGCTTTTTAGCAAGGTTAGATACTCATAAAATGACATTTTTTTCAGTTATCTATTACAAATGGAGAAAGAACTATGTAAATTGTAATAATGGCTGTATTTTGAATTGTGGGAACTGGATATTAACAAAAATTTTGCAATGAGTCAGCAGCTGCAGGGTTATTATGAGGTGTTCCTCTGTTCTGTTAGTAATATCCTCAGTGTGTGTTGTCTTCAGCAAAGCTGCCAAGAAATTTCCCTAGTGATGTTTTCAATGCTGATTACTTGGTTCCCGCTTTGCAAATGGTATCACATCATATTAGGATGCAATTTTTATGAGACTACTGCAAGCCATTGATCCCAGTCTTCTATCCACAGCACACTTTTTTGAAAAGCACAAGCCCATCTTCATCTAAAGCTCAGACAGTCATTTTTTTCACTTTGCTGAAACAAACATCAGCAATGGATGAATCACAATTCTTGGGGGACCCTGGAAACTGATTATAATGTATCAAACAAGTGGATGGACAAACAATCATCTGTTTCCTCCTATGGGAATAGTCAGGTGACTGTATTCTTGAACTACATGGAAGATTGTCTCATCTCACCACCCACAGCCACATTGCTACTTAATGCAGTATTAAGTTCTGATTACTTGCTTTGTCAGAAAAGTGTTCTTTGTTTTGTGCAGAATGCCAAAACCTGTCCCTTTAGACCGGGGTTTATTAATCCAGTCTTTGGAGCAAAATAGGACTATGCCCCTTCTCTCATTTTTCTTCAGAGATTACACCCAATGCCAGTCAAATACAGGCCTGAAACTTGGCAGTATTTGTCCAGACAGTTCTTCAAAGATCTGGATTTAACATGACTGAGACATGAAAACCACAGGCATTGTATTTGGTGCTATTTTTATTTTTCTTACAGTCCTGGCAGTTTGAATAGTGTAGCTGTCTACATCAGATAATGCAGTAAACTGGTAGAAGGTCATACTTCAGAGGAATTCTTAGCGATGCTTCTTTGTATTTTTTTCTTTTCCAGAGTAGAGTGCTAAGTTTGTCTTCCCATTCTGTTTTGCTTCAGTTGTAGCAAATGCTGATAACTTCACCTTTGTAATTGGTAACTATCAGTTTCTTCACTTTGTGAACAGAATGTTCAATTAAGTATATGTAAGAAACATGTCCATGCTCTTTTGATTGAAGAACACACTCTGTACCTCATTTGGCACACATTGCTTGGTGATAAAATTATAAAGCTCCATTTGTCCAGAACTTATATATTGTTTTTCTCTACTCTGGAATCACACATGAAACAGAACACATATTCAAGTCTGTTTCCAAATATCGTTGGGTACCAAGTGTGGTCTGTTTGTTGCCACCTTCTATTTGTTCTATTGCTTAAGGTGGGTGGCATCTACCAGAGCCTGATGCTTTTCTATAGTTGTTCCCATTCTGTAGAATGGTCTGCCTGAGGAGTTTAGAGTTTTTTAGGAGGCACTATAATGCCATTTTATTTGCTTCTAATGTGTTTTAAACTGTTTGCATTTTCTCCAGGATGAAGGTTAATGGAATTTTATTGTATTTTGTATATTTCTGATCTTGCAGTTGTAAGCTGCCCTGAGATACAAGGTGAGGTACAAATATTTCAATTGTTCTAAACAATTGGGCTGGGCATGAGCTCGCAGACGCAATCGTGGCTGCATAGAATTCTCTCTTTGCAGCCTTGATTGCCACCTCATAGGATCTCATAAACGTCACCCGGGTTTTCGGTCCTACACCAATCGTGGACTAAGGGGCAGGGGGGATTGGCGATGTTCATTCGGCCTCGCGGGAGATTGCAGGCATGGAGTGTGTCAGCCTGGTGCTGGGGACCGGGGAGAGTTTGGCTATATGGTTGGTGTACTGACCGCCTACCGACGGCCTGCCATCCCTGCTGGAGGCCATATCAGGCTGGGCACTGGAGCACCCTAGGCTTCTGGTCTTGGGTGACTTCAACGTCCACGCCGATGATGCAGCCTCCAGCTGGGCTGCAGACCTGGTATCGTCCATGGTGGCACTGGGACTCTCCCAATTCGTATCAACCCCCACACACCGGGCTGGGCACACACTCAGTTTGATCTTCACTGCGGGGATTACAGTGCAATGGCAATAATACCATGGTCGGACCACTATGCCCTGAAGGCTCACCTGAACATCCCACCCTGACCCTGTTTAGGTGGCGAGCAGATTTTAGCTCGCCCGCAAAGCCAAATGGACCCCGTATGGCTTCAGATGGCTCTGTGGGATCCGATGCCCCCTGGCGGCTCATTAGATGAGCTTCTGGAGGACTGGCATAACCGACTCTCCACAGCCATCAATGAGATCGCTCCCCGGTGCCGTCTGCGCCCATGCTCTAGGCTTGCCCCTGGTATACCCAGGGGTTGCGGCTGATGAAGCAAGAGCTAAGACGGCTAGAGAGACAGTGGCAGTGTGCCCATGACAAAGCGTCAAGAACATCCTATAGGACGTTTATGAGATCCTATGAGGTGGCAATCAAGGCTGCTAAGAGAGAATTCTATGCAGCCACGATTGCGTCTATGAGCTCATGCCCAGCCCAATTGTTTAGAACAATTCCGTCCTTGACAGCTCTGCCACAAAGCAGAAAAAACAGTAGGGAATTGGATATTGGCTGTGAGGCTTTTGCGAGCAATTTTGCGGACAAAGTCTTGGCGCTCTGCTAGAGGTTGAAACAGTGAGCAAACTTGAGGCCCCTTGCACGTCTTCACGGGGATTAGAATGTTTTAACCTGCTCAGTCTGGAGGAAGTTGACAGACTGCCTTGATCCATGCCGTTCCTGGCTCATTAAAGTGGGCCACGAGGGGTTTCAGGGTGCCGTAAGAGAGATTGTCAACAAGTCCCTCTTGGAGGGACAGTTCTCTGAGGCACTCAAGGCGGCAATGGTCCGCCCTCTCTTGAAAAAACCAACTCTGGACCCGGCTGAATTGGCCAACTATCAGTCGGTGTCTAATTTCCCCTATTTGGGCAAATTGATCGAGAGGGCGATGGCAATAAAGCTTCAGAGTTTTCTGGATGACGCTTCTATCCTTGATCCACTTCAGTCTGGCTTTCGCCCAGGTCATGGGATGGAGATGGTGCTGGTTGCCCTTACTGATGACCTCTGGAGGCATCTGGATCGAGGCGGTGTGGCGAGACTGTTGTTATTAGATCTGTTGGCCGTGTTTGACACGGTCGACCACCAGTTGCTGACCCACCGCCTCGCCAACGTGGGGATACAGGGGCTCGCTCTTCGCTTGCCTCTTTTTTCTCCAATGTCGGGGACAGAGGGTGGCGATAGGGGAACAGCAGTCCCAGAGGCACCCACTTGAGTGTGGTGTGCCTCAGGGGGCAGTGCTTTCCCTGATGCTGTTTAACATCTACATGTGCCCCCTCGCTCAGATCGCCAGGAGGTATGGGCTGGGTTGTCACCAATATGCAGATGATACCCAGCTCTGTCTGATGTTGGGTGGCTGGTCAGGCTCCGACCCAGAAGATTTGAACTGGGCATTACAGGCTGTGGCTGGGTGGCTCAGGCTTAGCCGGTTGAAACTAAACCCAGCGAAGACGGAGGTCCTGTGCCTGAGTCGATGTGGTGCAGGGTTGGGGATCCCTCTCCCAACCTTTGATGGGGCACTGCTGGTGCCAGTGTCTGAGGTTAGGAGTTTGGGAGTGCTCCTGGATTCCTCCCTAACAATGGAGGCCCAGGTGGCAGCCACTGCCAGATCTGCATTTTACCATCTGTTCAGCAGTTGGTTCCCTTCCTCGACCGCGATGACCTGGCCACACTGATCCATGCGACGGTCACCTCAAGGCTAGACTACAGTAACGCTCTCTACATGGGGCTGCCTTTGTCGCAGATCCGGAAGCTGCAACTAGTGCAGAACACGGTGACCAGACTGCTGATGGGCCTCCCCAAGTGGGAGCACATCCAGCCTGTGCTGAAAATGCTGCACTGGCTGCCAATAGCGTACCGAATCCGCTTCAAAGTGCTGGTTCTTACCTTTAAAGCCCTACATGGCCAGGGTCCGACATCTTTTCTTTTTTGTTTACTTTTAGAAAGTTCTTAAAATGTGCTCCAGAGAGACAAGTTTCTCGCTTTCAAATACATCAAAGGAAAACATCACTGTCCGCTCAATTCACCCCCCCTCCTTTTCTTTTTCGCTTGTATAGATGGAGGATTAACCTCTTCGCCTTTTTCGCTGGGAGGGGGGGGGGCAATTTTCAGTTCTTTTTCTCTGCATTTTGACAACTCACAGTTAAGCCGATCTTTTCTTTTTCCATTTTTGCGGATGGTCGCTTTATCACTCGGTGACGTCTGGTGGCTCCGCTAAACCCCGTTCGGGGTCGCTCACGCAGCAAGGTCCATTGGGGCAGGGCATGGCGGGAGCCTCGGTCTCCGACCTCTCGGCCGAAAGAGCGACTCCCCCCTGTTGCGCCCTAAAGCGCCCCGGATCCGAGCTCCTCTCTTCCTGAGGGGCTCGTTCGGGTCTCCGCTCGCGCGGATTCCCTCCTCCACCGCGGGCGGGCGAGGCGCCCTCGGGAGCGACCCGAGGATGCGTCCACCATTCGCGGGAGCCAGACCGGAAGCCCCCAAGAGCACTTTGGTCAGGGACACAACACCACCTGGTGATTCCAGGCCTCCGGGAGGCAAAGCTTGCTGCAACCAGGGCCAGATCCTTTTCAGTAGCAGCTCCTACCTGGTGGAACGAGTTCCCAGAGGAGATCAGGGCCCTGTGGGACCTTATGCAGTTCCACAGGGCCTGCAAGATGGAGCTCTTCCGCCAGGCTTTTATATAGGGGCCGCCACTACCACCACTACCACCACCATTAGTGGTGGAGATAACAACGAGGAAGATCTGACACTGATACCACTGGACTGGCCTTGGACCATGAACAGGACAATATCGTCCCCCAAGGAAATGAATGATACCATCACAAAATTATTCTGAGACCATCTTGTTTGCATGGAGCACTTTATTCTTATTTATGTTGTAATTTAATGGTTTTATTGTTTTATCTTGTTTTTATGCATAGGCTTGTGCCCTCTTGTAAGCCGCCCTGAGCCCACTCGCGGGGAGGAAGGGGTAAAAATGTAACAATAAATAAATAAAATAAATTAACCCTTGAGGGGAAACAAGATGACACTTTGCCTCACAGTCCAGGACCCCCAAGGAAATGAGATGGCTCGGGGGGGGCGCCCCCATAGGTAGCAATGTATGAAACCATGGGTGAGTTGCAGCAGGTCTGGGGGTACAAGAATGCCATTTCAGAACTCCAGCATGGTGAGGCCACCTGGCACAGGGTGGCTCTGCTCAATACTTTCTTAGGGAGCCAGAGCGCATGGAAGCCTGCAAGGAGGGCCTTCGCTCGGGACCATGGAGGGCCACCACGAGTCTGCAATGGGCAGGCTTGCCCTTTATGCACCAGGGCAGTGATTCTGTATAAGTCATTTTCATACTATCTTTCTCGGGGGCAGGGGGCAGAGCGTCCCATGCAAAATGTCTCTGATTTGGTCCCTGGCAGCTCCAGATGCAAGGGCCAGGTCAGGGTAATGGGAATGACCTCGTTATGTGATTCTGCTGCCAATATGATTGGTCAAGGTAGGCTTCACTGGACTTAAATTCTGATTCAGTATATGGCAGTTTCATATGTTTCCGAGATTCTGCAGAGCCACTGCCAATATGTTTTGCCAAGACAGGCTTTGGTGGACTTATGGTTCAGTATAAGACAGCTTTATATGCTCATAAATCTAACTTACTTTAATGCAATACTGGGGCTGAGGATAACAATCCTGCCTGAGAACAGAGAGAGCCACTGCCTGTTCCCATGGTATCACTTGTCCATCATGCTCCAAGTTGATATGATAACAGTAGATCTCTTCATTTGATTTAATTTTGATTTTGAGGCCTAAGGGGGCAGAGTGGGGTTTCAGGCCCAGGCCAGGAACAGATCTGTAGCTCAAGATTTATTATGTTGCTCTATAAGCAGGAAATTGACAGGGGACATGCCTCCCGAGAGAGCATCAGGGAGCCGGAAGGTGACCAAGCCTAGTCCAACATATACTCTGTGGGTGTGCAGGCCCTCTCCCATCAGGGTCAGGCACCAAGTGCTGCAAACCCAGGCAATATGCCACCAGCCCCAACATACCCACCCACCCCAGTGATGGCATCACAGGATGCTCAGGCCCATGACCAGCAGTTCTACAAGGGATTGCTCAGGCCATTGTCCAGCTGTTGGAGGTAATTGACCAACAAAACAGCAATACAGTGACCAATGGGGGACCTGCTGCCTCCTGTCATGTGGGAGGAGATGGCAGCGTTCACCAGCTGGATCAGATGAGTCCAATGCTTTGAGGGGCAGCACACCACAGTGGCCTCCCCCTGCCAAGAAGAGTCAAGCCAAATCGAACAAATCCTGAAGGCCTCCCAGGGAACATGAAGCTTCCAGCAGTGACTTTATCATGGGTGAGGCTTCATCTACAGAGGATTACACCCGTGCAGAGGGTAATTATTGGGTGGCTGGGGCCTATGTCCCAGGTCTTCCATCATGGGCCCTTCAGCAGCAGGGGGTGGAGCAGCCTGGTCCCAGGGCCATCTGAAAAACCGCCAAGCTCCTCCCAGGTATGGCAATGGGGAGTATCTCCTGGGGATACACCTTGCTTGCAAGGTCCAGGAGCAAATTCTAGATGGCTATTACTTCGATGTGTTTATGTTCTTGAGGCCGGAGACTGAGTCTGGTAGGACCAGCCCACAAGCCAACACTAAGAGTTCCGGTAAAGGGAGTGCCAAGAGCTCCTTTCAGAACTGGCTACCTGGGTATATGGTGCTTATGAGCACTGTGCAATCTCCTTACCCAGAATGGGGCTGGCACCTGTCCAGCCACTTAGCTAATATTCTCCATGCTTGAGCAATAGCTGGGGATGGCCCAGTCATTGACTATGATGAAGCTTTTTGTAAGATGGCCTCACAAAATGAATGAACCATGTGGGACCTTTTAGATAACAAAATGTGGCTTCTCTTAGTGGGTCTACATGCAAAAGTCAGGCATAAGCCAATGTGTTACAGGCCCAGTTTCAGACGGGAATCATTTTGCTGGGTATGTTGGGAGTTCAAACCAGGGCAGGTGCCACTGGGACAAAAGCAAATTCAACCACAATTGTGATGCGTGGGCCACACCCTCAGCCATCTTGCCCCCATGGGGGGGTAATCACATCAACCCTTTCAGGGGGCCCAATCCTCTGGCAAATTCAACCACAATTTTGATGCTTGGACCACACCCTCAGCCATCTTGCCCCCATGGGGGGGTCATCACACCAACCCATTCAGGGGGCCCAATTCTCTGGCTGTGGTATTAAGGATCCCCTTTACAGGCCCCAGGAGCTGCGGTGGCTCAAGTGATTAAGATGCTGAACTGCAGGCTGTGGAAGGTCAGTAGTTCAGCAGTTCGAGACCTGAGTTGTCACATGACGGAGTGAGCTCCCGTCTCTAGTTCCAGCTCCTGCCAACCTAGCAGTTCAAAAGCAAGAAATTGCAAGTAGATAAATAGGTACCACTTCGGTGGGAAGGTAACAGCGTTCCATGTGCCTTGGTGTTTAGTCATGCTGGCCACATGACTACGGAAGCGTCTTCGGACAGTGCTAGCTCTTCGGCTTTGAAATGGAGATGAGCACCGTAACCCTAGAGTCGGACTCGACTGGCTTTCGAGCAAGGGAACCTTTACCTTTACTTTACAGGCCCCAGGGTCCCCATGGACTGCGGTAACTGCAGTAACTTGAAGTCTGCCAGGGATTTGCCAGATGTTGTGGCTGAAAAGACTGCTAAGTAGTGCACAGCGGTGGGTGTGGCAGATCCCTTTGACTGTCCACCTGCATAACCTTAGGATCTCCCCCTTAGGTGTGGTGCCAAAGAAGGCCCCAGATGAGTTTTTTTTAATTCACCACCTTTCTTACTCCAAGGTTTCATCAATCAATGACTTTATTGCCCTGGAGCTTTGTTCTGTCAGGTATGCCTCATTCTATCATGTCATACAGATTGTTCAGTCCTGTGGCCCTTGTGCCCTAATGGCGAAATGCAACATTCAGTCACCATTTTTGCTTGTGGCCTATTCACCAAGAGGATTTCTGTTTGCTCAGTTTCACTTTAACAGTAGCTGGTATGTTGACAAGGCCATGCCCATGGGCTGCTCAGTGGCTTGTGCCACCTTTGAGACATTCAGAACATTTCTTGAGTGGGTGGTCAAGGAACGCATGCAGTACCCTCATGTGTGCATGTGTGAAGATGCTGCCATTTCAAACTTGTCAACATCCATTTTGCATCACTAAGAATTACTTAGGCAAATGACAAAGGGTAGGATTTTATTAAAACACAGTACTTATTTATATGTTTTGTGACTGATCTAATTGTCTATTTAAACAATTGCCTGTAAAGCAGAGCAGTTATGCAGCAAGTCATGCAAGAATGCGCACATGATGGGGAGGCAATTTTTGCTCTGGCTGTTTGATTTCTGAATACTCAGGACCAAATTTTCAGAGTTACGGGGGACAGTAGTGGTAAGGAAATGACAATAAAAATTCATTCTATGTAGTCTCAGAATCTTTCACAGTTCATTAGGGTTGAACTAAATATTTTCTCCAGAATTGTGAGTCAGCACACAAACACATAGATGCAGAAAAATACTACTTATGTCCACTTGCAGAACAATTGAATGATTTGCTCATAATTACAGGTCTTTAAGTTACATGAAAGGTATAAGAATCCTTCTATTTTTTGGAGGTGGTAAATTTGCACTCAAAAGCAAAGCCCAACAATACACTTTGGCAGTTGCCTAGGGCACCACATTGAGAACACCACGCTGGCCTGCTTGATGCCCCGCCTCACCTTGCCTCAAGCCCTGCTCAGCTGTTCCGCTAGCCCTGGCTGTGCTCCTCCTCAGCTTGGTTGGAGGGTGCCGCACTGGCCTTCCTGATGCCCCTCCCCTTCCTCCCTCCCCTCACCAAAAGCCCTTCTCAGCTGCTGCTGAGCCAGTTTGGTGTAGTGGTTAAGTTGTTTAGTGCATGGACTCTTTGGTATAGTGGTTAAGTGCACGGACTCTAATCTGGGAGAACCGGGTTTGATTCCCCACGCCTCCACTTGCACCTGGCTGGATGACCTTGGGCAAGCCATAGTTCTAATAAGAGCTGTTCTTGAGAAAAGAGCAGTTTCTGTCAAGAGCTCTCTCAGCCCCACCTACCTCACAGGGTGTCTGTTGTGGGGAGGGGAAGGGAAAGGAGTTTGTAAGCCACTCTGAGACACCTTTGGGTTGTGAAGGGCGGGGTATAAATCCAATCTCTTCTTCTTCTTCTTCTTGCTCCGCTTGCCCTGGCTGTGCTTCTCCTTGGCTCTGTCGTAGGGTGCTGCACTGGCCTGCCTGCCTGCTGCCCTCTCTCACGGGCAGCCCAGGCTTCTGCTGGGGCTATTGTTGCAGCTAATGACACCCTGGGAGGTGGCAGCAGAGGGCCGGGAGATGGAAGATGGACGAAGACGACTGTGGGGTAAGCTAAACATTCTGGCAATGGTGGTGGTGGCGGCTTATGATTTGCCTTCTTTGTGCCTTGCCTTTTTGTAACGTGAGATGCCTATGGCTTTAGCTTGGCTTTATTACATAAATGTTGGCTGGTGAGGAACAATTTCCCTTTATGCACGCTCTGGGGGCCTTCCCCCCCCCATGATGGAAAGAATAAGTGCGAGTGTGTGTTTTCCAGATGGGGACCCCTGGTAATCTGTGGCAATCAATGAAACAGGAGAGCAACGTGATTTATTCCAGCCAGGCTGTTGTCAGTTTACATCATCAGCTGCAAGGAGGTGTTCAACTATTTGGCAGATGTGTTTGTACTCAAAGCTGCAGACAACAGAAAGTTTGTGTGTGTGTGCGTGTAAATGGTGCAATGAGAGGCCAGTTTAAAAACAAAGGCTATCAAAAGAGGAATCAGTCCATTAAAAGTATGTGAGTGGATGAACCAGAGGCATAATTATGCCCTGGATTTATAATAAATACGGTAGTTGTAACATATGGATTGTTTTGTATGTGTGAGGCACTACCATGTTGAAATACACTGAGTTTGCCCCTCTGTGTTAAGGCTTGGATTGGGGTTGGATGGATCTGGGTTCAGATCCTTGCTCCACTCTGGCCCCGGTCACACAGGCCGGATAACATGGGGGGGAGGCAGGGCTTTTTGCACTGCTGCAATTAGAGCCGCCATAACACGATCCCATGCGTCGGCGGCATGCAACGGTTCCTTCCCTCCGCGCCTGCGCATCAACGAGGGGGCGGAGGGAAAAGCCGTGGCTGGTGCGATCGCACCAAGGGACTCCGAAGGCAGCCTGTAGCAAACCGGTTGCTAGTACCTCTGAGCAGGTAGTTTTTAATTGTGCATTTTTGATGGTACGCCACGGGTTTGCCACGGGTGCGCTCCACTTCCCAGATGTTGTGGTGTGATCGCACCCGGATAATCCGACATGCACTCGTAGCTCTCCTGCGGCAAATCATCCATGTGAAACGTATGTTGACCTTGGGGCTGTTGTTCTCAGCCTGATCCTACCTCATAGGGTTGTTGTTGGAATAAAATGGGGAACTGTGCAGGCTGCCCTGAACTCCTTAGAAGGAGAGCGGAATATGAAATTATAATAACAGAAGAGCACTTGCAAACAGTGTAGTTGTGGCTCAGACCATGAGCTCAGTTCAAAACTCACCTCAGCCTTGAAATCACCAGCCTGCCTTGAACATACTGTACTTTATTTTCTAGGAAAGCCAGAGTGGTTAGAATAGTGCACAGAAATCATTATATAGGAACATAGGTAGTGTTATACTATCAAACCTTTTGGTCTGTTGAGGTCAGGACTCTGTTCTTTGGTAGCAGCTATCTAGGGTAGTGGTCTTTCACCTCGTCCACTTACCTGGTTGTTGTAACTAGAGATGCCAGAGACAGACCCTGGGCCCTTCAGTATGCAAAGCAGATGCTCTACTGCTGAGTTACACTTTTGCCCCTTCTTCCAATCCTAATTAATAATCTGCAAAGGAGGCAGATCCCCTAATCATTCATAGCATCCAAGAATGGGGTGAAATTAGGTCTGGGGAATGTATACTGTGAGGGATGTATCCCCCAATCTTAGTTTATCCCGTCCATCCCAATTCAGCACAGAGAGGGAATGTTTCCCTGTTATTACATTGTACCATTCTTGTTTGGGGCTAGGTGAGTACTTTCCTGTTTGTTTATCCCATGAGCAGCTAACTTTTAATCTATCCCTGAACTGCAGCACACAGGACAATTACACTAAAATGCTAGACTGCTGAAGTTTAGGACTAGATGATCAGGAAGCTACTCTTCTGACTCCCAATGCACTCTAACCATACTGTATTTGCTAAAGAAAAGGCACGCAAAATGAGATTCTGATGTGCCTGAAATGAAAACATTAAAGAGACTTAAATTTCAACATCACAATTAACAGGATTTTTCAAAATGCTTTGTGATTTGTGTTTTTCTGTTTGAGAGAGAAAATCAGAGATTGTATTACTTCTCACAATTAAAAAAAAAGAAATTAGCAATTTCAAATGTTGTGTTTTTCATTCTTCCTAAAATGCATTTATGTTTGAAAATTGGTGGGCGCATGGGGGGAGAGGGAGGCAGAAGGTAGCCTCACCTGGTGTGCAAAAAAACCTGGCACCAGCCCTGGTGGTTGCATAACACAGTAATTTAGTTGCTGTACTGTTAAATTCTTGTGTCAAGACATTCATCAGCACTTTTAACTGAGCATCCCTTTGTCAGGGATTCAGGTTTAGATATGGATATAAAATGGTTCCACCCAGTATAGTAGAATGAAATATACACTGTTTGAAGAACTGGATACAAACATGCCAGCCTATATTTTAAGCACATTTGATTATTATTTGATTTTTCTATAGGGCTCAACATCTGCTTGACCTTAAATTTTGCTGAAGGCAGAGAATTAGGTAATGGGAAAGTCCTACATTTCCTCATATAGGCATGGTACAAGTTTAAAAAAACAAAACAAAAAAACCCCTAAGAGCAAAATAACAAATACCCTTAATTATAATTATATCCATATTCCCAGCTGTGTGATCCAGAGTGAACTGTCATCAAGCAATCCTGCTTTGGAAGAATTTTAAAAAAGCATTAAAAGAGTAAATCAAACTATTGACTGAACTTAGTTTGCAAGTGGTATCTCTGAAACATGTATTCAGGTTGGCTTGTTTCAGATGCTATTTTATAGTTTTGCTTCCTCATTTTTCACACATAGTGTTCAATCCTGGAAATGTTATTATTGAACAGCAAGGGAATATACAGAGATGTTCAAAGACTAGCACAGAAGTAACAGACTTGGGAAGAATGTTTACTAAGGTAATGATAATATAATGAAGAAGTAAGAGAAGTCTGGGAAGAAGGCCCTCTCCCAGTGTAGTAGCTCTTACATAAAAAGTTATGTATTCAAAGTAAAAAATAAGACAGTGGAGATACAAATGTGCAAGATTAAGGAGAATGGTTCCTCTGCCCATCTTTCCTCATTATTTTTACAAACATGTACACACATGATTTACACAAGCATGGGACTCAGTCCCACAAGGACAGGTTTCCCATAGATATATGGGACACACCGATGGATCTCTTGCATACATATTGGCCTCTCTCCCAAACATACACAGGACATACTATAAATCATTTGAGATATAGCAGTATTTGCTGAGTCATAGAAGTGTGATATTGAGTGCAGGAAATAAATCTCTCAAGAAGTATATTGGGAAAAGTAAAACTTAAAAGTAAAACTTTTTAAAAAGGAAAACTTTTTTAAAAAGGAAAACTTACATTTATTCAAGTAGATTCAGTTCAGGTTGCAGCCAAAAGGAGACAGAGAAGCCTAATCTAAAGAATACTTTCCCTATCACAAGTGGTCAGCTGATTCAGCATTATGTATATAAAAATATGAGGGCAGTGTTTCTTTATTAACTATTTAACATAACATTGCAGCAAGGGACCATCTAAGCGAGCATGGAACAGGCAAGGCAGGTGCCACTCCCTGACCAACCTCCTTGCCCTTTTCACGGGCAGGTCAGCCAGCTCCAGTCTTGAGCCAGCGGTCTGGCTTGTGACCAGCAGCCCAGCAAAACTGGTTGCCACCTAGAAGCGCCTACCCCTGAAGCCTTACAACTTGCAGAGAGGAGCCTGCCCCAAGAGGTTCCCATAGGTGATCACCATTCCCCACCCTGGACCCTAAAATCTGAAGGCAGTTCCTGATGAACCCCCTGTTCCCTAATGGGAAAATGCCGTAAGGTGCTCACCGGTTCTGATTTCCTGCCTGCACAAACCTGCCACTGCCAAGGCCAAGCCTCTGCTTTGGCCTTTGCTCCCCACTAACACCCCAAGGCTGACCTAATCCCTTGGCACAAGTCCTGTAAAAATAACCCATTGCCCTTGTCTGATAAATGGACCCTGTCAGCCATGTGCAGGTCCTGGAACTTGACCCGTATGTCGGGGTTCAGCAAAAAATGCCATAAACCACCCTCCATGGCCTTCCTCATCTGGCAGTTGGCTTTACGCCTAGCACAATCAATACACTGGGGGTCTCCCGAATTACGCCACACCTGGTGGGGCAGAACAGCTGACCAGACTATCTGTACACTGGGCCACCTTGCTCTTATCATTGCGAGGTCAGTCTCAGCTTGTAACACCGGGGCTTTGCCGGCCAGACTAGCCGCACTCTGGCCATCTTGCTCTTATCATCGCAAGGTCTGCCTTAGCTAGTAACACATGGGCCTTGCTGGCCAGCATGCCCAAAATGACCAGGGCCTTGTAACAGAAGCAGAATAGCCAACCAGACTATCTGCACTCCGAGCCACCTTGCTCTTATCATCGCAAGGTCGGCATCCACTTGCAACACCAGGGCCTTGCCTTTCATGGTGAGGCAGAATAGCTGACCAGACTATCTGCACTCCAGGCCACCTTGCTCTTATCATCGCAAGGTCTGCCTCCGCTTGCAACACTGGGGTGCAGCACCTGAAAGAATAGCCCCATTAATAACTTAAACATAATAGTAGACTTTACAATCCTGCACATATCCCTTGTAGCATCTTGTAGCCTTTGCCCTCACCCTGCATGGCTAAATACTGGCGTAAGGCCTACACGGGGCATAACTCCATCACAGAAAAACTCTCCCGTGACCAGCCTTCAAGCATCTTCCTTATATGGAAGTCACCCAGCTTCTCTTTGTACCCAGATGCCTTGCTGGCATAGGCGAGAGATTGGCAGCTTACCACTAATAGAGCACCCTTACAGGCCCTTGCCTCTCAGTGATACACAAAAATGCATCAAATGGGACACTGGTATAGGCCAGACCTGTCTCAAACCTACTTCCTCCCTAAAGGACAGGAACTACTTACCCACCCTTCCATAAGCTCTCCAGTTTCCTAACAAATGCCCAGCTGTGACTCCAGCAGGGTAATCTTCGCCTTCTCCCTGGCCATGTCAATAAACATCTGCAGTGCAATTAGTTTGTCAGCTGTAATGCAAGACCCATTCCAAAAAGGAACTGAACCTCTCAAAATCAGGACAGGATACTAAACACCCCATGGGAAGGGCCCTATTCATGTAAATTTGCACTCAAAAGCAAAGCCCAAAAACTCAAAATCGGCCGGGTGGACAGGGAGGAGACAGAAGGATGACTTAATGTCACATTTTGCCAATTCTGACTCCTGCCCACATTGGTGCACCACTAGCCTGATCAAACAAGGTGTACCTAACAGAACATGACTCCTCTGGTATGGCATCATTCACAGCTCCTCACTCGGGTATGAGAGGTAGTGAATGAGGCGACACTCGCTAAGTGCCTTCTTCGGCAGAACTCCCAATGGGGAAACCCTCACATTGTTAACTGGTGGAGAGTGGAACGGGCCA
>NW_015160986.1:59122-61300 GCF_001447785.1 Gekko japonicus
ATCCTGCCCCCTCAAAAACACATCAACCTCCTCCCACAGCAGACAGGTGACCTCCTGGTTTTGCCAGGAAATGAGCGTGGAATTTCCGCAGGAGTTTAGGGGCCCGCACTTCTTTCCCCGCCACCCACTCCCGATGCTGAGGACCCCAATGCACCCACTCCACCAGGTAGAATAATTGTCCACGTTTTACTTTTGAGTCCAGAATGGCAGATATTTCATGGTGTTCCTCCCCCTCCACTAGGATGGGGGGTGCCACAGTCGGTTCCGGGCGGCATGGATTAGATGATGGACAAGGCTTCAATAGGCTGAAATGGAAAAATTGATGGACATTCCGTAAGTTCTTAGGCAAGTCCAATTTGACAGTGACCTCATTAATCAACCTTACAACTTTAAATGGCCAAATGTATTTCCACGCCAATTTTCGGCAATACTGAGAAAGACACACATTTTTAGTAGACACATACACAGAGTCCCCAGGCTGCAGAACCCAACCCTCCACCCTTTTCCTGTCAGCCTAATGTTTGTAGGCGGCTTTGGCCATGTCTAAAGCTTTGCAGATCTTAGGCCACGCCGCCCTCAAAGTAGAACTCCACTCAGACGCCTCCCCCCCTGCCCCTGGAGTTGAAGTCAGGAAGAGGATCGGGGGACTGTCATAACCAAAAGCAGCTTTGAATGGTGACATCCCTGTGGAAGCGTGATTCAGCAAGAGTCAGTAGGCCCACCCAATCATCCTGTTGGAAGTTTGTAAAGCATCTCAAATATTGTTCAAGGGTTTGATTAACCCGTTCTGATTGGCCATCAGTCTCTGGATGATAAGCACTGCTTAGGCCCCGTTCTATGCTCATAATCTCCATGAGCTCACCCCCAAACCTCGAGACGAATTGAGGACCCCTGTCCATTATTATTTTGGTAGGTAGCATGTGGAACCTGACCATGTGGTTGAGGAATGCTTTGGCCAACACACTGGCTCCCAAACCAACCAGTTACGTTCGGTGTCAGTGAATTTGCAGGACCCATAGGCTAGCCCAAGTCACCATACTACTAGCTCTGTCTGCTACATATGTACTAATGGCTAAAGGGGGACATTTTAAAGGCCTCTCCTGCTCCGCTTCTAAGGGCTCATCCTCTTTTGTTCACTTTGTATAGCTTTAGCAACCCTTTTTCCAAAGGCATGTAACCCTGGGTCCCTTGTGGCTGCTCAGGAACTGAGCCTCCAGGCCCATTTCAGCAAGTTTTCTTAGACAGAAGTAAAACTCAGCCTTTCCGGAGGCCAGACCTCGAAAGCAAGGAGTGTTTCCTGAAAACAGGACACTTAGGCTGTGGTCACACACACATCCACTTCCAATGCACTTTCCAACTGGATTTTGCCAGTTCACACTGCAGCATTTACTGTCTTCTGAAGCCCTGGCTGTCACATCACATTGGGTGTCATAGGGGAGCCATCTCAGCAGAGTATAAGGACTCAGAGTCAGGAATTTCCCAACCTGGAGCTGGCAACCCTAGTCAGGACTGGCTCCAATGAGTTCCTCACAAAGGCATAGAAAGGGTTTAGTTCCTTTGTCTTTTTACTGACAGAACCAAGCTTGGTTGCCTACCAACAGCCACTGAGGGAAAAGTTAGTCCCACAGAGGACCCAAGCAGGCGAAGTGTCTTCCTCAGGAGAGAGAGCATATTCTGACAGCGAACAGTGGCTGGAGTGGGTGGGGAAAAGGAGGAGACCCAGCACCCGGCCAATGGCATGCGAGGTACTCTTGAGTGGCGGCTGATGGGCCAATTGATGATGGAGCACACTGTGGGCAGGATTCAGGGAACACAGCCTGAGTCCTGCCCAAAGCTTTCTGTAGGACGGTTTCTGAGTGACACATCATGGAGCCAACTGATTTAGTAACGTGTAGAATGCTCAGAAAGTGCCACCCCACTACTCAATTATATATAAGGAAAGATTTGTGAATTCAGAGTATATGGTTTATATATAAGGCAAAAAGGTAAGTAAAAGAAAGACTCCTATGGCACATTAAAGGCTAAGGTTAAATGCAATTTTTCTGCAAACACCATAAAGCTTATAGAAGGAATATTTGCAGCTGTTTCATTACTGGTGCAGATCTCCCCTTCCCCCACCCCATCCCATACAAAAAACACTATTGTGATTAAAAATTCAGGTGGGTAGCCATGTTGGTT
>NW_015160987.1:0-1738 GCF_001447785.1 Gekko japonicus
GCGCACTTAACAACTACACCAAACTGGTTGCCTCAGTGCTTATTTCTCGTGTTCCTTCCTTACACGCCCAGGGAAATGCCGATCACCACTTTGGGGTCAGGAAGCAATCCTGGAGGTTTTTCGTCATCTTCTGGGCGTGGAACAGGGGTCACTGCGGGTGTGGAGGGGGAGGTATTTGTGAATTCCCTGCCTTGTGCAGGGGGTTGGACTAGATGACCCTGGAGGTCCCTTCCAATTCTATGATTCTATGAATCTTTTCACCGGTTCCTTAGCAGATGACCCTATAACTTTCGTGCCGTCGCCACCTCTTTGCAGGCACAAGGACCCCAAATCCTTTTTTTTTTAAGGGTGAAAGCAGGAATTGCCAGTCTGGGTAGGGTCGCCAACTCCGGTCAGGCAATACCTGGAGATTTCGGTGCTGGAGCCCGAGGAGGGGAGGGTTTGGGGAATTGTGCCACAGAGTCCTCCACCCTCCAGGGGAACTGATCTCCGTCACCTGGAGATCGATCGTAATAGCAGGAGATCTCCAGCCACTGCCTGGGGATTGGCAACCCTCGGTCTGGGAAACCGGGGGCGGCATAGTGCTCTCTCGCAGGCCTGTTACACAACATCCTCTCTTGGCTTAGCTTTAAAAAAAAAAATCATTCCCCCAAAACAGTTACTGGGACGGTGGGAGAGAAGCCAATTCATAGGAGAGGTCAAGTCCAGCTGGGAGGCGAAAGGCGGGGTGGAGGTTTTGATTCCTGACTCTGGAAGGGGGAACTGCGGTTGCTGGGTTGGAACGCAGATGACAGGCTTAATCTCCTCGCTTCTGTTCGCAAAAAGAGGGATTCGCCTGGGCCCCAGCGGCTGCTTTCGGGGAGGGGCCGGCCCCAGACGCCAGAGCCCCATAGAGCTTTGCGGTAATGTTCCTGAGAACCGAATGAGTGATCGGACCCGAGCCCAAGACATCTGGGTTCGGAATGTCCAAATTCTGCCCCCAAGTCTACAGTTGCCAACTTCCAGGTCGCATTCTGGAGGTCTCCCGTTATTGCAATTTGACAAAGAGAACTTTTTTTCTCCCTCTCCCAAAAGGCTAGAACTCGAGGGCACCCGATGAAGCTGACGGGCAGTAGGTTCAGGATGGACAAAAGGAAATACCACTTTACACAGAGAGGGATTAAAAGGTGGAATGCACTGCCAGAGGAAGTAGTGATGGCCACAGGAATAAACACATTTAAAAGGGGATTAGACAGATTCATGAAGGATAAGTCTATCAGCGGCCGCTAGCCATAGTGGCTGAGGGGAACCTCCACATTCAGAGACACTAATCCTCTGAATCCCAGAGCCAGGAGGCAACATCAGGGGAAGGCCAAGGCCTCTGTAACCTGTTGTTGGCCCTCCAGAGGGACTGGTTGGCCCCTGTGAGATGGATGCTGGACTAGATGGACTATTAGTCCGATCCAGCAGGGTTCTTTTAATATTCTTATCAGGGGAAGGTCTGGGCCTCCATGCCCTGTTGTTGGCCCTCCAGAGGAACTAGTTTAGTTGGCCCCTGTGTGAGAGGGGATGCTGGACTGGTTGGACCCTCACTGGTCTGATCCAGCAGGGCTCTTCTGATGTTCTTATGAAGGCCTCGGCCTCTCTGCCCTGTTGCTGGCCCTCCAGAGGGACTGGCTGGCCCCTGTGTGAGGCGGGAGGCTGGACTGGAGGGACCCTCCCTGGTCTGACCCCGCAGGGCTCTTCTGGTGTCCTTCTC
>NW_015160987.1:4152-7093 GCF_001447785.1 Gekko japonicus
AGAGGTGTCAGTTATCCGACACTGTTGAATTAACGAAATATTGCAAGAGTGCTGATGTTTTAAGCATGTTTTAATTTTAAGTAAAAAAACCACCTTTGTGTCTGTGTCCTGCCGTTACATTTTATGACACACCCGGCCCGGCCCAACAAGGTCTCATTTATGTCAGATCCGGCCCTCATTAAAAATGAGTTCGACACCCCTGCTCTATTCCCAAAATCTCTAGGTATCTCCTCAGCCAGACCTAGCAACCCTACATGATACTGGGTTACCATAGCTACCCAAAATGGTGGTAGGACAAGGTGGAGGAGGAAGATTGGTGGAAGGAAGCAAGGGAGGGAGAGAGAATTGGCTGGAGGGAGGGAACAAAAGGGGAGCCGGGGCCAGAGGAGAGAAGCAGGGGCCAGCAGAGATGGCTCTGGGGACGGAGGTGATGACTGGGGTGGGGGAAATTCCCTCCCCCTAACTCCTCACAAGTCCGCATTTTGTTTCTCCCAAAGAGAGAAAGCTTGGCCAGTGACTGTGGGAAACTCAGACGCTAGCCGTGTCTCCGCCGTTCCCGCCACCCTCCGTCCCTGCAGCTCGAGACATTTGCATTCATTTACATCCCAATTTTCTCCCCAGCTGGGACTCCAAGCGGCTTTAGGACGCTGTCGTCCCCTCCCCCGCTTCCTGACAACAACCACCCTGCGAGGTAGGCCAGGCTGCGAGGTTGTGACGGGCCCAAGGTCACCAGGTGGGCTTCTCTGGTAGAAGTGGGGATTTGAACCGATGGTTGTCAGCTCCAGGTTGGGAAATGCCTGGAGATTTTGGGGGTGGAGACTGAGGAGGGCGGAGTTTGGGAAGGGGGAGGGAATTCAATGGAGCATAATGCCAGAGTCCACCTTCAAAAGCGGCCATTTTCTCCAAGGGAACTGATCTCTTGTCGCCTGGCGATCCGTTGTAACAGTGGGCAATCTCTTGCCACCACCTGGGGGTTATACAAACAAATAAACAGAGTAATCTGCCACGCTGTAAAAATCGCACTTGAGACAACTGTCTTCTTATACAGTTCTACTGACCACCTCGATCTGAAGAGAGACTTGTACTTTCAAGGACTATTAGGTCACTATTCAACTGGTGCAGCTGTCATTTACGCACGGTGGCAAAACTATTTGTTACGTGTATTAATTTTGGTTGTAAGCAGTGTTCCCTCTAAGCTGAGTGAGTGTGAGCTAGCTCACAGTTTTCTAGCCTCCGGACTCACACATTTTTGTCTTAGCTCAGGAAGGATGGCTAGTTTTATGCAGTAGCCAAATCGCTCGCTCACAACTTTAATGCCAGTGGCTCACAAAGTAGAATTTTTGCTCACAGGACTCCACAGCTTAGAGGGAACATTGGTTGTAAGCAGGGGTCATTTCGTAGGAAAAGAGGTGCAGGAGCTCATTAGCATAACTCATTAACATCACTTATTTGCCTATGCCACACCCCCTGACATGACCGGAAGTGTGTCAGAAGGCAACACCCACCACTCAGGCTCCATTGGACTGTTTTGGAATGCTAGCTATTGGGGAGGCTGCTTCTTGCTCTGACTGAGGGCTGCTGGGAGCAGGGGGCGGGGCTTGTTGCATGTGTCCGCCCCCTGGGCTCTTTACTGCCGGAGCTCCGCTCCTGTGCGCTCCTGCAGGAAATGACCCCCTAGTTGTAAGTAGAACTATTTAAGAAGACAGTAGTCTCAAGTGTGGTTTGTACAGCTTATTCTGTTTGTACAATACGATTTGTACAGATGATTCTGTTTGTTTGTATAACGGCATTCCCTGCATTTCCATTTTTGTGTGTTTGTTAACCGCCTTGAAGATGGGTGTAGTTTGGTGTAGTGGTGAAGTGCGCGGACTCTAATCTGGGAGAACCGGGTTTGATTCCCCACTCCTCCACTTGCACCTGCTGGATGACCTTGGGCAAGCCGTAGTTCTGATAAGAGCTGTCCTTGAAAAAGAGCCGTTTCTGTCAGAGCTCTCTCAGCCCCACCTGCCTCACAGGGTGTCTGTTGTGGGGAGGGGAAGGGAAAGGAGATTGTAAGCCGCTCTGAGACTCCTCTGGGTACTGAAGGGCGGGGTATAAATCCAATCTCTTCTTTTCTCTTCTTCTCTGAACTGGGCTTGCCCAGGTGCCTAGTCTCCCATTCTGTCAACTACATCACACTGCCGCTCGCTTGATCTGCTGGTAATACCACGAGAGAACACTTCCCTTTCCCTCTATGTTTTAGGGTTGCCAAGCGACCCCCCCCCCGCCCCCAAACACCTCAGCTTGGCTAGTTTGTAAAAATTCATTTCGCTTTTGAACCAGTTGCCAGAAAAACAAGGGAGAAATTCTGTTCCCTGTTGTCATTAAAAAAAAAAAATTAGCAGCTGTACACCTCTCGGGGGAAACTGGTGGGGCCCGCAAAATGGCGGAGGTAGCCAAGTGAAGGGGGAGAGCCGGGAAATACCCTCCCCGTCCCTGGCAGTGCTTCAGTTCCCCCAGCCAAACGCCCACGGTAGACCGTAGCTTCGGAAAGTAATCACAAGGCGAAGTACAAAGTAATTAAAAATGCCTTTGGAGAAAAAGAAAAGGCTGGAAAAGGCAGAGGAAGAAAGTGCCAAATTGGTGTCCCTCAGGCAGGGGTCATTTTGTAGAAAAAGAGGTGCAGAAGCTCATTAGCATAACTCATTTGCATATGCCACACCCCCTGACATCACCGGAAGCGTGTCAGAAGGCAACACCCACCACTCAGACTCCACTAGACTGTTTTGGATTGCTAGCTATTGGAGGGGGAACGTGCAGGTCTGTCCTCGCAGAGGAGGGAGAGCTTGTACCTGAATAAAACCTGGTCTTGAAGGTGCCACTGGACTGTTTTGGACCGGGGGGCCAGGGGGAGCTCTGCAACTTACCTGGCTGCTTCTTGCTCTGACTGAGGGCTGCTGGG
>NW_015160987.1:7669-16725 GCF_001447785.1 Gekko japonicus
GTTTTTTAGCCTCAGCTCAGGAAGGAGGGCTTCAGAGCAAACTAATTTATGCAGTAGCCAAATGGCTTGCTCACAACTTTAATGCTAATAGCTCACGAAGTAGAATTTTTGCTCACAAGACTCCACAGCTTAGAGGGAGCCTTGTCTGTGAGGTCGGTGGGGCTGAGAGAGCTCTGACAGAAACTGCTCCTGAGAGAACAGCTCTGAGAGATCTCACTGTGACTGAAGAAGAGGAGATTGGATTCATACCCCGCCCTTCACTACCCGAAGGAGTCTCAGAGCGGCTTACAATCTCCTTTCCATTCCCCTCCCCACAACAGACACCCTGTGAGGGAGGTGGGGCTGAGAGCGCTCTTTCGAGGACTGCCCTTGAGAGAACAGCTCTGAGAGAGCTTGTGACTGACCCAGGGTCACACCAGCAGCTGAATGTGGAGGCGTGGGGAATCAAACCTGGTTCTCCTAGATTAAAGTCCGCACTCCTAACCACTACTCCAAACTGGACTAAACTACACCAACTAAAGTAAAGTAAAGTAAAGTCCTCTGCAAAAGCGAAAATCGAATGACCTTCCTGACAGGTTTGTCGGGAGAGCTGTGTTTATTTGTCCTGTGCTTTTGTAAACGGGCCGCTTCTCGCTGAAACCCGTGACTCGTGTAAATGTCTTAGGCAAGTGCCGGCGGCACCGGACCCCGCTGCCCTCTCTGCCAGCCTCTTCACATGCACACACGCACTTCCACCCCCATCTCCATCCCCGGCTCCGTTTCTGCCCAGTGCCAAACGCGGGAACCCAGACGCCAGAGAGGACAACTTTTCCAGCCTCCCGGTTCTCTGCTCCAAGACTGGGACGGAGTGCTCTGATGCTGGGCGTGACCCTGCCTGTAATCGTGAACACTCATATAAAGAGTGCTATTGTGGGCTTTGGCGGCTGGGGGGGCGGGGGGGCAGGGCCGCGGTGCTGTGGGTTTGGAAAGGACGGGAGGCGCTTCGGCAGAGACTCTGGCCTCCTGTAATTGTTGGCTGCGGCCTGCTCGGAGAGCGCGGCTTTTACTGGAAGCGGCTCACCTCCTGCCTGCCCATCCAGAGGAAGGGAACCCTGCCGAGGGAGGCCATGCCAATCGGCTGGGCCACGTTGCCACCACCCCCACTCCCCTTCTCTCTGGCCCTGTTACCATGTCTTCAGTGGCGGCCTGGCAGAAACGAATCGCGCGGCTAAAGGAGGGTTGCCAACTCGGAGTTCGGCGATTCCTGGAGAATGGGGGGTGGGGGTGGAACTCTCAGCGTGGCTGTGAGGCCCTAGAGCAGGGGTGTCGAACTCATTTATTACAAGGGCCGGATCTGACATAAATGAGACCTCGTCAGGCCGGGCCACGCGTGTCATAAACTGTAACGCCAGGTAGCGGAGATGGAAACTTTATTAAGGACACAAACACAAAGATATTCCCCCCCCTCAAAATAAAAACATGCTGAAATCATCGGCGCTCGTGCAATATTTTGTTTATCTGGTATCTGGTAACTGACGCCTCTTGCTCTGAATTCTTGCATTAAAACGACTGTGCTGCTGCAATCTTGAGTCTGCTGTTCAAGTGTGTATCAAGCAGGGCTATTTTTGGGCAGGGACGCAGAGGAACGGAGTTCCGGCTGGCTCCCGAGTTGGCCACGCCCAGCAGGAACTCATTAGCATAACAGGCCACACCTAACAGCAGAAACTCGTTAGGATTGGCTACATGACACGTGTGTGGCCTAACATGCAAAGGAGTCCCTGCTACAAAAAAAGGCCCTGGGTTTTGACAACAAACAAGGTAAACAGAATAAGAAGCAAAAGGTAGGTGTGGCTGGATGACCACACTTCTGGTAACATGGGGGTGCGGCCTAATGTGCTAATGAGCTGTGCTGTCAGGGGTGTGGCACAATATGCTAATGGGTTTCTGCTGTTGGGTGTGGCCTATTATGCTAATGAGTTCCTGCTGGGCTTTTTCTATAAAAAGAGCCCTGAAAGTGTGTATCTGTAAGCTGCGAACCGACTCTTGATTTATTGACATTCGCCACAGAAATCTCATGCTCATAGTTCTGAGTCTAGGACCCAGGGGAAAACTGAAATGGCTGAGCGATTGGGAGAGTCTGGCGAAGTAAACTATGATGCAGCAGCAGCAGCGACAGAGCTGGAAGCAGGAGATGGCCAGTTCCAGTGCAGGCCTGATGGAAGCCCTCCGGGGGCTTGATCCGGCCCCCAGGCCACATGTTTGACACCCCTGCCTTATCAATCAGTCAATCAATAAACCTTTAATAGCATATAAACACCCCTGCCTTAGAGTCTACCCTCCAACGCTGCCTTTTCCACGAGGGGGGGGGGACTGATTTCTATAGTTTGGAGATGGGTGGTAATTTGGGGAGAACTGCAGGCCCCGCCCAGAGGTTGGCGAGCCAGGGCTCCTGTTTTTTTTGGGAAAAAGAGGTGCCGGAACTCTCAAGAGGGTAACGAAGTTTTCAGACTGTATAACAAACACTCATGAACTTTAAAACGTTTTTAAAAGAATTTTGTCGACAAGGTTCCGGAACTCCGTTCCGGCACATCCCCCCAGAAGAAAAGCCCCGTTGGTGGCTCTGGATTCCAGCTAGGGCAACCAACAACTGAACACCGGGTTTGGGAGGCCCTGGAGGTTTGGGGGGTGGAGCCTGAGGAGGGCGGGGTTTGGGAAGGGGAGGCGCTTCAGTGGGGTACAATGCCCGAGAGTTCACCAGCAGGAGCCAGAGCGTGAGTAGTCAGAGAGTGAGGTTTTGCTTAACTCTTCAATGTCTTAATGGGATGCCTTTTAATCCATGCAGCCAGTCAGAAGCTCTGCTGGGCGAAAGACCCACTTGGCTCCACCCCCTTTTAAAAAACACTTGGCGGGCACCAGAGATAATGCTGGCAGGCACCGTGGTGCCCGTGGGCTCTACGTTGGGGACCCCCACTCTAAGGACTTGAGGCCAGGGAGCTTGGCTTCCCGCTCTCCCCTTTAAACCCTACAACAAGCCTGTGAAGTAGCGAGGCTGAGAGACAGAGTGTGACTGATCCAAGGTCTCCCAGGGGGCTTCGTGGACTGAGTCCCCTTTATCTAACCATTACACCGCACTGTCTCTTAGCCCATCCTATAAGAGAAGAGAGAAGAGAAGAGAGAGAGATTGGATTCATACCCCGCCCTTCACTACCCAAAGGAGTCTCAAAGTGGCTTGCAAACTCGTTCCCCTCCCCCTCCCCAAAACAGATACCCCCTGTGAGGGAGGTGGGGCTGAGAGAGCTCTTTCGAGGACTGCTCCTGAGAGAACAGCTCTGAGAGAACTTGTGACTGACCCAAGGTCACACCAGCAGCTGCATGTGGAGGAATCAAACCCAGTTCTCCCAGATTAGAGTCCGCGTATTTAACCACTACATCAAACTGGAAGTGCCCTTAGCCCAAGCTTTGAAGCAGCTGTCCTTTGATTTTTTGCTAGTATCACCGCTGCTCTGCCGACTCAAGCCAGGCATTGTTTAGGGTTGCCATCTCTGGGTTGGGAAATTCCTGGAGGTTTTCTGGTGGCGCCTGGGGAGGGCTGGGTTTGGGGAAGGGGCGGGACCTCAGCGGGGTACAATACCGTGGAGTCCGCCTTTCAAAGCCGCCCTTTCCTCCTGGGGAACGGATACCTGTAATTCTCTGAGATCTCCAGCCCTCATCTGGACGGACGGCTTTCCGTTTGCTTTCTTGAAGTCTGCTGCCTTCACATCTTGCCTGTCAGTGGCCAAGGCAGGAGGAGGGGAAGAGGTTTCGGCGGATGCAGCTGGAGTGTGGGATGTGCTCTCTGCATCTGCAGAGACAGAACCTCCAGGGCAAAGGCCAAGTGCGAAAGGAAGCGGCTGGAATCCCTCTGGTGTGAGGAAATCCAGCGCCACTCATGGTGGGCTATTCAACATTCAACAGTGGGAGGACTTCTAGTGTCCTGGCCCCACGGGTGGACCCCCTGATGGCACCTGGTATTTCTGGCCACTGTGTGACAGAGTGTTGGACTGGATGGGCCTTTGGCCTGATCCAACATTGGCGTCTCTTATGTTCTTAGAAGAGGGAATTGGATAAACATCTGGAGCAGAGGTCCTTCAATGGCTGTTAGCCACAAGGTATAGATAGGGACTCTCAGTATGGGGCAAGGGATGCTCTGTATTCTTGGTGCTTGATGGGGGCAACAGTGGGAGGGCTCCTAGTGTCCTGGCTCCACTGCTGGACCTCCTGAGGGCACCTGGTATTTCTGGCCACTGTGTGACACAGAGTGTTGGACTGGATGGGCCATTGGCCTGATCCAACATTGACTTCTCTTATGTTCTTATAAGAGGGAATTAGTCAGTGTTCCCTCTAAGCTGAGTTAGCATGAGCTAGCTCACAGTTTTTTAGCCTCCGGCTCACACATTTTTGTCTTCGCTCGGGGAGGATGGGCTCCAGAGCAAACTAATTTATGTGGTAGCCAAATCACTCTATCACAACTTTTAATGCCAGTAGCTCACAAAGCAGAACTTTTGCTCACAAGACTCCACGGCTTAGAGGGAGCGTTGGTTATAATCTCACCTCCTCTCCCCGGCGTGAAATAGGGTCGCCAAGTCACTCCTGGCAACCGGCAGGGAATGGGGAGCGACTTACCTGTAGAAAGAAGGAGTCCGAGGACGCATGGCCAGCACCGCACAGGAAGTCCCCCATCACCAGGTCCTGCCCCCCCAGCCGCCTATCAGCTGGCTGGTGGTGGGGATTTACCAGCAGGAAGAAGGCGGCCTTGGCCACATGGCCAGTGTCGCACAGGAAGTGACGTCATCA
The DNA here is from genome assembly GCF_001447785.1 of Gekko japonicus. NCBI lineage: Eukaryota > Metazoa > Chordata > Lepidosauria > Squamata > Gekkonidae > Gekko > Gekko japonicus. The sequence goes on from NW_015160987.1 coordinate 12,482, forward strand.
TGTAGTTACTTCTGGGGGACATTCTGGTATTTGGGCCAACACTCTATGGTAAAGCTGGTTTCTACTGTAGAGTCTTTGCCCAAATAACAAAGCATCACCCGGAAGTCGCTGGCGTGATGACATCACTTCCTGTGCGATAGGGGAATGGGGAGGGGCTTACCTGTAGAAAGAAGGAGTCCAAGGATGCATGGCCAGCACCGCGCAGGAAGTGACATCCAGGGGTCATTTCCTGCAGGAGCACACAGGGGCGGAGCTCCGGCAGTAAAGAGCCCTCTGGACCGTCGCTGGCGATGCTCTGGTATTTGGACAAACACTTTGTGGTAGAAAAAGGTGATGGCAAAGCACCTCTGTTTGTCAGCCCTGACGTGGACAGCCCCAGGCTCTTCCCGTCCCGTCAGATCTCAGAAGCTAAGCAGGGTCGGCTCTGGTTAGTCCTTGGAGGGGAGACCATCAAGGAAGCCCAGGGTTGCTACGCAGAGGAAGGCCATGTCCAACCCTACCTCTGATTGCCTCTTGCCTTGGCCTGGATGGCCCCGGCTAGCCCGACCTCGTCAGATCTCAGATGCTGAGTAGAATTGGCCCTGATCCGTACTGGGATGGGAGACCGCCAAGGAAATCCAGGGTTGCTTCGCAGAGGCAGGCGATGGCAAAACCGCCTCTGCTCGTCTCTTGCCCTGACCTGGATAGCCCGAGCCAGGGCTCTTTTTGTAGAAAAAGCCCAGCAGGAACTCATTAGCATAATAGGCCACACCGAACCGCAGAAACTCATTAGCATATTGGGCCACGCCCCAGGTAGGACAGCTCACTGGCATATTAGGCCACACACCCCCATGTTACCAGAAGTGTGGTCATCCAGCCACACCCACCTTTCCCTTCTTATTCTGTTTACCCTGTTTGTGGTCAAAACCCAGGGCCTTTTTTGTAGCAGGAACTCCTTTGCATGTTAGGCCGCACACCCCTAATGTAGCCAATCCTAATGAGTTTCTGCTGTTGGGTGTGACCTGTTATGCTAATGAGTTCCTGCTGGGCGTGGCCAACTCGGGAGCCAGCCGGAACTCCGTTCCTGTGCGTTCCTGCCCAAAAATAGCCCCGGCCCCAGCTATTCCCATCTCATGAGATCTCAGAAGCTTAGTAGGGCTGATCGCCCCGGTTAGTCCTTGGATGAGAGGCCACCAAGGAGGTCCAGGGTCGCTATGCAGAGGCAGGCAATGGCAAAACCGCCGCTGTTCGTCTCTTGCCCTGACCTGGACGGCCCAGGCTAGCCCGACCTCACCAGATCTCGGAAGGTTTGGCTTCTACCGTAGAGTTTTTGCCCAAATACCAGAGCGTCACCCCGACGTCCCGGATGTGATGACGTCACTTCCAGGTCACACGGGCGGTGATATAGACAAGTCACTGCACGTGGGATGGATCTCCCTCTTTTGGGGGGTAAATTCTCCCCTGCCCGCCCGTTGATCAGTGGCGGGGCGGGGTGGCCTGTCAGCGGGGGACGCTCGCCCCCACCAGGGGGTCTGGCAGCCTACGTGAAAGGGGCCCATCCTGACAGCCCAGCAGCCCTTTAAAGACTCATAACATTTATTTCAGCATAAGATTTCAGTCACTTCAGATTGTGATCTGGGGATTATTTGGGGGGTGGGGTAATTGGTGTTAGAAGGGTCCACGGCAATGTTCCCTCTAAGCTGTGGAGTCTTGTGAGCAAAAATTCTACTTTGTGAGCTACCGGCATTAAGGTTGTGAGCAAGCAGTTTGGCTGCTGCATAAATTAGTTTGCTCTGGAGCCCTCCTTCTTGAGCTAAGACAAAAATGTGTGAGCTGGCGGCTACAAAACTGTGAGCTGGCTCACACTAACTCAACTTAGAGGGAACACTGGTCCACGGTGGCTCAGAGGTTAAGACACTGAGCCGCAGACCAGAAGGTCTGTAGTTTGGCAGTTTGAGACCTGGCGGGACGGAGTGAGCCAATGCTCCCTCTAAGCTGTGGAGTCTTGTGAGCAAAAATTCTACTTTGTGAGCTCCCGGCATTCAAGTTGTGAGCGAGCAATTTGGCTACTGCATAAAATTAGTTTGCTCTGGAGCCCATCCTTCCTGAGAGAAGGCAAAAAGGTGTGAGCCGGAGGCTACAAAACTGTGAGCTACCTCACACTCACTCTGCTTAGAGGGAACACTGGAGTGAGCTCCCGTCTCTGTCCTCAGCTCCTGCCAACCTAGCAGTTCGAAAGCAAGAAATTGCAAGTGTACCGCTGTGGTGGGAAGGTAACAGCATTCCGTGTGCCTCGGCGTCGAGTCATGCCAGCCACATGACCACGGAAACGTCTTTGGACAGCGCTGGCTCTTCGGCTTGGAAACGGAGATGAGCACCGCCCCCTGGAGTCGGATTCGACTGGCTTTCGGGCAAGGGAAACCTTGATCTTGTCCTTTAATTGGTGTTAGAAGATCAGCATTCACATAGGAAGGGCGGCAGTGGTATTGGGACATGGCCGGTGGGGATCCAGGCCTAGGAAGGAATACCAGTTCCTTCCCATACCACTAGTGACAATGGCTGCCAACCTCCAGGTGACACCTGGAGATCTCCTGTTGTTGCTGCTGTTATTATTATTATTATTTCTGAACTGGTAAATCCCCATCCTTGAGTACACTGAGTGCTCTGGGCAATGTACAACAGATTAAAACATACAAAATACCATTTAAAACCGACAAATCAATTAATCTTAATTACAAAATCTCCAGATGGCATCTGTAATTTAATCAAAAACCTGTTCTGGACTGTTCTTCCGTCTCATGAGAGCCAGTTTGGTGTAGGAGAGCCAGTTTGGTGTAGTGGTTAGGTGCACAGACTCTAATCTGAAAGAACCGGGTTTGATTCCCCACGCCTCCACTCGCAGCTGCTCGGTGACCTTGGGCAAGCCATCGGTCTGTCAGAGCTGTTCTTTCAAAGACAGTTCTGGAAAGAGCTCTCTCAGCCCCACCTACCTCACCGGATGTCTGTTGTGGGGAGGGGAAGGGACGGGAGTTTGTAAGCCGCTCTGAGACTCCTTTGGGTAGTGAAGGGCAGGGTATAAATCCAATCTCTTCTTCTTCTTTTACCTCACAGGGTGTCTGTTGTGGGGATGGGGAGGGAAAGGAGTTTGTCAGCCGCTCTGAGACTCCTGTGGGTAGTGAAGGGCGGGGTATAAACCCAATCTCTTCTTCTTCTTCTTTTTACCTCACAGGGTGTCTGTTTTGGGGAGGGGAAGGGACGGGAGTTTGTCATCTGCTCTGAGACTCCTTTGGGGAGTGAAGGGCGGGGTATAAATCCAATCTCTTCTTCATAGGCAGGTTAGGAGGAGGCCGAAGTGGGCCTGGTGAGAGAAAAGAGGAGGGTGCCAGCTCTGATGGAAAACCGTTGCTGCCCAGTGTTTCCTCTAAGCTGAGTTAGTGCGAGTGAGCTCACAGTTTTTTAGCCTCCGGCTCATACATTTTTGTCTGAGCTCAGGGAGGATGGCTCCAGACCAAACTGATTCATGCAGTAGCCACATCGCTCGCTCACAACTTTAATGCCAGGAGCTCACCATGGAGGATTTTTGCTCACAAAACTCCATAGCTTGGAGGGAGCATAGGCCCTCAACCAAAAACCGGGCGGAACGTCTCTGCCTAGGGTTGCCACATCCTACCTTTGGCTGCAGTGGGGGAGTCCTAGCCCTCTGCGGGTTTTGCGCGCACGCCACGGTGACATCACCCGGAAGTGACATCATCACGTTGGGCACGGGGGCAGGGCCATTATCATTCGAGGGGGAAACCATAGAGTTTTCCCTCGAATGCTAGAGCGTCCCCCCTCCACAACATGCCCGGCACTTTGGGGGTGGGGTTCCTCCAGCGGCCCGATCTGGGGTGGCGGGTAAGGGGCCCATCGAGTGGGCTACCCCCTGGCCCCCTGGGGGACATGGCAACCCTATCTCTGCCTTATTACGGGCCCTGAGGAACTGCGTTAAGTCCTGCAGGGCCCTGATGGAAGTTGGCAGAGAGTCTGACCGGGTCGGAGCCAGGGCCGAGAAAGCCCTGGCTCTGGTTGAGGACGGCCGGATACCTTTATTACAGCCAGGGGTCATTTCCTGCAGGAGCGCACAGGAGCGGAGCTCCGGCAGTAAAGAGCCCAGGGGGCGGGCTCATGCAACAAGCCCCGCCCCCTGCTCCCAGCAGCCCTCAGTCAGAGCAAGAAGCAGCCAGGTAAGCTGCAGAGCTCTCCCCCAGTCCAAAACAGTCAAGTGG
>NW_015160987.1:16747-21339 GCF_001447785.1 Gekko japonicus
CACCTTTAAGACCAAGTTTTATTCAGGTACAAGCTCCCCCTCCTCTGTGAGGGCAGATATGCACGTTCCCCCCCCCCCAATAGCTAGCAATCCAAAGCAGTCCAGTGGAGCCTGAGTGGTGGGTGTTGCCTTCTGACACACTTCCGGTGATGTCAGGGGGTGTGACATATGCAAATGAGTTATGCTAATGAGTTATGCTAATGAGCTCCTGCCCCTCTTTTTCTATAAAATGACCCCCGATTACAGCTAATCTCCGATTAATCTGAAGAAGTGAGTGGTGAGTCACGAAAGCTCGTCCCCTGCCACAAACGTTGCCAGTCTTTAAGGGGCTACTGGACTCTTGCTCTTTTCTACTAGTAACCTCCAGACGACAAAGATCTGTGTTCCCGTGGAGAAAACGGCTGCTTTGGAGGGTCGTCTGTACGGCTTCATACCCTGCCGAGGTCCCTCCCGCAAGCCCCGCCCTCCTCAGCCTCCACACCCCAAATCTCCAGGTATTTCGCAACCCGGATCCTGCAACCCTACTAAACCCTTCTCTACTCCTGGCGGGACGCAGCCAGCCGGGATTTCTTTGCCCATGCCCGATGGCACCCGTGCGGACAAATGAGTGGAAACAGTCTCCCACAATTCTCCTGCTGCAAACTGTTCCTTACAGCAAACCAGCATGTTTTGCAGCAAAGATAGTCCTGGAAGAACTTGGCTTCTGGTCTCCGGCGAGCGTCCTGTAATTGTGCGGGGCTAAGCGCAGGCCTGTAATTTAGCAGTTATTTTCGCCTGCCTCCCGGCCCGTGGCGGTCACGGAGACCAGTCCCTTGCCCCCCCTGGAGCGGCCCGGCTCAGTCACAGAAAGTAGGGTCACCCATGTGGTAAGGTCGGCGACGGTTTTCTTCTTCTTCTTCTCTTCTTCTTCCCCTCTCACACACGTGCATGGCCCTGACGCACCCTGCCGGTGCTGCTCCCAAGTTTTCAGGCTTGGAAAATTGTAGTTAAGTCCGGGAGTTCCAGATGGCAGCGTTTTTGGAGAGGTGAGATCATGGGTGACTCATTTGGACAGGCGCCCTGCCCTTGTTCTCTTACTGTAAGGAAGCTTGAGCTGATGTCAGGGACTTGTGCAACCCCTACACACAACACACACACACACACCCCTCTGCTGGAAGCTGTGCTGCCAACGTCTGAGCTTGTGAACAGTCTCCACTCCAAGCAGAGCTGAAGACGGATGAACCTGGGGCCTTCTACGCGACGGCTGCCAGGTCCCCCTGACCACCAGCGGGGTGGGGCAGGGTAGGGTTGCCAGATCCAGGTATGGAAAATCCTGGAGGTTTGAGGATGGAGCCTGGGGAGGACAGGGAGCTCAGTGGGGCACAAGGCCACAGAGTCCCCCCCTCCAAAGCAGCCATTTTCTCCAGGGGAACTGATCTCTGTAGTCTGGAGATGAGCTGGAATTCCAGGGGATCCCCAGGCCCCACCTGGAGGCTGGCATCCCTGGACCTCAGTGGGGCACAAGGCCACAGAGTCCCCCCTCCAAGGCAGCCATTTCCTCCAGGGGAACTGATCTCTGCAGTCTGGAGATGAGCTGGAATTCCGGGGGATCCCCAGGCCCCACCTGGAGGCTGGCATCCCTGGACCTCAGTGGGGCACAAGGCCACAGAGTCCCCCCTCCAAAGCAGCCGTTTCCTCCAGGGGAGACTGATCTCTGCAGTCTGGAGATGAGCTGGAATTCCGGGGGATCTCCAGGCCCCACCTGGAGGCTGGCATCCCTGAACCTCAGTGGGGCACAAGGCCACAGAGTCCCCCCTCCAAAGCAGCCGTTTCCTCCAGGGGAAACTGATCTCTGTAGACCGGGGACGAGCCGTAATTCTGGGGGTTCCAATTCATGCAGCCAATTTATGGTGGCCTTATAGGGTTCTCAAGGCAAGAGATGTTCAGAGGTGGGTTCGCTCTTGCCTGCCTCTGCGTAGCAACGCTGGACTTCTTTGGTGGTCTCCCATCCAAGGACTAACCAGGGCCGACCCTGCTTAGCTTCTGAGAGCTAATACAAGATAATGAGCAGTAGCACATCAATGTAAGTTAAACAAGGAAAAACTGCATGTTCCAAAAATCAGTGATTAAAAATCCTATCTATATTTCTTGATACTACATTTACAATTACTCACGATAACATGGCAGATTTTCCGAGGACATATATCACACATAAGTTGACAGGCTGGAATTCAACCGGTAAAGTTTTTTCATTAACATCTATGTAATACGTATTTCAAAAGTAGGTTGGCCAGCCTCCAGGCGGGGCCTGGAGCTCTCCTGCCTTTACAGCTGATCTCCAGCTGACAGATCAGCTCCCCTGGAGAAAATGGCTGCTTTGAAGGGTGGACTCTGCGGCATTGGACCATGCTGAGGCCCCTCCCCTGCCCAAACCCCGCCCTCTCCTGGATCCACCCCCAAAGTCTCCAGGTATTTCCCAACCCAGACCTGGCAACCCTATTCAAAAGAGTCCTTTTGAGTCTAAGGATGGATTTCCTCACATATAGCGTCTCTGCCAGCCGACTTGACAGACCTCCGGTTATAAATCCGTCGCAATACTTTTTTCAAGAATCATGCTGGATTCAACATTTAATAGATACGTGCAGGGGTCATTTCGTAGAAAAAGAGGTGCAGGAGCTCATTTGCATATTCCACTCCCCCTGACATCACCGGAAGTGTGTCAGAAGGCAACACCCACCACTCAGGCTCCACTGGACTGTTTTGGATTGCTAGCTATTGGGGGGGGGGACGTGCAGATCTGCCCTCACCGAGGCGGAAGCGCTAAAGGTGGCACTGGACTGTTTTGGATTGCTAGCTATGGGGGGGGGGGACGTGCAGATCTGTCCTTGCAGAGGAGGGAGAGCTTGTACCTGAATAAGACTTGGTCTTAAAGGTGCCACTGGACTGTTTTGGGCTGGGGGGGGGCTCTGCAGCTTACCTGGCTGCTTCTTGCTCTGACTGAGGGCTGCTGAGAGCAGGGGGTGGGACTTGTTGCATGTGCCCGCCCCCTGGGCTCTTTACTGCCGGAGCTCCGCTCCTGTGCGCTCCTGCAGGAAGTGACCCCTGGGAAGGAGACTGTAAGCTGCTCTGAGACTCCCTTGGGTAGTGAAGGGTAGGGTATAAATCCAATTTCCTCTTCCTCTTCCTCCTCCTCCTTCTTGGGTTGCCAACTTCCAGGTGGGGCTTAGAGGTCTCTTGGAATTACAACTGATCTCCTGACTACAGAGATCCGTTCCCCTGGAGGAAATGGCCCCTTTGGAGGGTGGACTCTGTGGCCTTGTGCCCCGCTGAAGTCCTTCCCTTTATGCCATTAAAGGTTTCCGAAACTGAAGTCCTTCCCCAAACCCCGCCCTCCCCAGGCCCCACTCCCAAGTCTCCAGGGATTTTCCAACCTGGAGCTGGCAACCGCAAGAGGCTCTGAATTCTGATTTCCCCCCCTTCTCCCCCGTGATCTTGCGAACGTGCTAATGAGGCACAGTAGCACCCAGCGGGAAGAAAGGACAGATTGCTAAATAGGGGGATTAGTTCATTGCCTTTCCATTTGGCCTTTTGCTGGAAGGGTTGGGGTGGCTTGCGGGCACACTTGGCCGGCCTTCCGTGAAACAGGATGAGGCAGCGGCCTCGGGCGGCGGCAGCGGGAGATCTGAGGTGATTCTCGGTTTTTGACGTGAAAGGAAGCCTTGCTGCCAATAGACTCCGGGCTGTTTACAGTACAGAATAATGGTTTATAACTTAACAGACACGAGGAAGGGGGGGGGAGAAGGAGAGGAAGGAAGCAAGATAGGGTTGCCAACCCCGATTTGGGGAATTCCTGGAGATTTGGGGACAGTGCCCGTGGAGGGAGGGGCTTGGGGAGAAGAAGTAGAAGAACAAGAAGAAGAAGAGGAGGAGGAGGAGAAGGAGAAAAAGGATGGATCACAAGCAGTGTTCCCTCTAAGCTGTGGAGTCTTGTGAGCAAAAATTCTACATTGTGAGCTACAGGCATTAAAGTTGTGAGCGAGCAATTTGGCTGCTGCATGAATTAGTTTGCTCTGGAGCAAAGACAAAAATGTGTGAGCTGGAGGCTAAAAAACTGTGAGCTAGCTCACACTAACTCAGCTTAGAGGGAACACTGATCACAAGGGTGTGATCAGACAGCAACATCTGGGAACCATCCCGCAGCCATTGGCAACCCATGCTGCTCCGCCACAGAAGCAGAGTAAAAAAGACATCAGAGAAAATCCGGTATTAAACAGGTCATGACGGGCCACGGACGGACTTTCCCCTGGCTGATCGCACAAACACGCTTCCAAGCAACTGAGATGGTCTGATGAGGCCATCCCAGCTCGGTGCCACCCCCCCCTTGCAGTATGCGCATCATCGCATACCCGTAGGGGGCCCTCGGGGCAGAGGTGCGATCCCTCGTTCATGCGCGTGGGAAGCAAATGGCCTAAAAGACCCCACAACTCACCCGCGGTTGCGTCTGATCATGTAGTGGCATCCTGTGCCCACAGCTTCCAAGGACTGTGTGATCGCACAACTGCGAGTCAAATTCCTATGGAGCAAATAGCCTCGCTCCCCCCCCCCCCGCCTTA
>NW_015160987.1:21386-27278 GCF_001447785.1 Gekko japonicus
GAACAGAATGAGTTGCCAACAGCTGCAGGGCACTTCCCAGATGTTGTTGTCTGATCGCGCCCTTTAAATCCGCCCGGCATTCGCACCTATGTCAAGTCTAATTGTTCGTGTGACCGCAGCCTTAGAGAGTAGCCATGTTCATCTGCAGCAGAAGACCTGGGTTCGAGTCCAGCAGCACCTTAGAGACAAACGAGGCTTCTCAGGGCTTGAGCTTTCGAGACGCAAAACTGCCTGTGTCAGGGACCCGACAAAGAGAGCGTCGACTCTTGAAAGCTTGTAAGCCGAAAATTCCGTTGATCTCTGAAGGCGCTCTGGACTTGAATCTAGGTATGAGATATGAGATAAATATGCAGGCGTCATTTCGTAGAAAAAGAGGTGCAGGAGCTCATTAGCATAACTCATTAGCATAACATTTGCATTTGCCACACCCCCTGACATCACCGGAAGTGTGTCAGAAGGCAACACCCACCACTCGGGCTCCACTGGACTGTTTTGGATTGCTAGCTATTGGGGGGGGGGATGTGCAGATCTGTACCGAGGAGGGAGAGCTTGTACCTGAATAAAACTTGATCTTAAAGGTGCCACTGGACTGTTTTGGGTCGGGGGGGGGAGAGGCTCTGCAACTTACCTGGCTGCTTCTTGCTCTGCCTGAGGGGCGCTGGGAGCAGGGGGCGGGGCTTGTTGCATGTGCCCGCCCCCTGGGCTCTTTACTGCCAGAGCTCCGCTCCTGTGCACTCCCGCAGGAAATGACCCCTGTAAATATGGGAAAAGACATTTGCTCCAAAGAATACCTTCTCACGGCAGTGCCAGCTCCAGGATTTTGGGGTCTTTGGGCTAGATACCCCGAGTGAGTCCCGTCAATCTGGGAAAGGTAGATGGTGGTTGTGGGGGGTGTACCTTCTCTCGGTGCCACAGACCTTCCTGGGTGTTCTATGTGGAGGTGATGGTGGGCCATGTGTGCCAACCTCCAGGTGGGGGCCCAGAGATCTCCTGGAAGCACAACGGATCTCCAGGCAATGGACAGAGACAGATGGAAAGAAAGAATGAAAGAGGTGGAAAGAAAGAGAGAGAGAGAGAGAGAGAAAGTAAGTAGATGGGGAGGAAGGGAGAGGGAAGGATGGAAGGAATGAAGGGAGGGAGAAGAAGTACGCCTCCCCTTTGCTTCCCCAGCTGCCCTGCCACCCCGAGTGAGTCCCGTCAGTCTGGGAAAGGTCGATGGTGGTTGTGGGGGGTGTATCTTCTCTCGGTGCCACAGACCTTCTTGGGTGTTCTATGTGGAGGTGATGGTGGGTCATGGGTGCCAACCTCCAGGTGGGGGCCCAGAGATCTCCTGGAAGCACAACGGATCTCCAGGCAATGGACAGAGACAGATGGAAAGAAAGAATGAAAGAGGTGGAAAGAAAGAGAGAGAGAGAGAGAGAGAAAGTAAGTAGATGGGGAGGAAGGGAGAGGGAAGGATGGAAGGAATGAAGGGAGGGAGAAGAAGTACGCCTCCCCTTTGCTTCCCCAGCTGCAACAGCCGCATGTGGCTTCCGAGCTACATTTTGGCCACCCCTGGCTTACATGAAGCATTGTCCAGGACCCATTAAATGCCTGACTTCCATCACTCATGTAAGGCCTGGAAAGACAGGGGAGCCGTCACAAGAGGCCAGGATCCCACCGCCTTCCCTTAGGAGTCCGAGGAACTCCAGACCGAAACAAACAAGAGCTCTCTTTCAGTCTCCGGCAGATGTCCCAGCCCTCTAGAGAGGCTCTGCGTCCCACGCAGATTTCCTCTTCGCGCTGGAAAGTCATCATCCCCTCCGTTAATATTTCACTACGTCTCGCGCGTCTTGGCAGAACCCGCCGGCCTTCTCGGAGGAGCGGTGTTAACGGCGGCTTGTTGGCCTGCTCCGACCAGGTCCCGGGACTGAACGCCGGACGGCGAGGCACAGCTGCGAGCGGCAGGGCCTGACACGTCTCTGGTGGGCCAGGGGTGCGGGCAGAGAGCCAGGCTGTTAATTCGGCCCCTCCGGGCAGGGATCGCCGAGTTCCCTTGCACAAGCAGTCGTGCCACGTGTGTTCAGTCGAGCGCGCGTCCCGCTTTTAACTCGTTGCTGGCTTTCTGGACGATCAGCATGGCTTTTTCTTCCCCTGCTCTCCCTCAGGGGTGATAAAGCCACCCAGAACCGCTAGGAAGTCCCGGGTTCAAATGGCGCCCCAGTCATGGGAACCCGATTTTGTATCCGAATGCTGTCACCTCGGTCTCAGCCCCGCAGTCTGCAACACATGGATGTATACGATGCTGTTGTCAGGATGATGATGGTAGCTCCCCAAGAGCCAGTTTGGTGTCGTGGTTAAGGGCAGGGTATAAATCCAATCTCTTCATCTTCTTTTACCTCACAGGGTGTCTGTCGTGGGGAGGGGAAGGGAAAGGCATTTGTAAGCCGCTCTGAGACTCTCTTGGGTAGTGAAGGGCGGGGTATAAATCCAATCTCTTCATCTTCTTTTACCTCACAGGGTGTCTGTCGTGGGGAGGGGAAGGGAAAGGCATTTGTAAGCCGCTCTGAGACTCTCTTGGGTAGTGAAGGGCGGGGTATAAATCCAATCTCTTCATCTTCTTTTACCTCACAGGGTGTCTGTCGTGGGGAGGGGAAGGGAAAGGCATTTGTAAGCCGCTCTGAGACTCTCTTGGGTAGTGAAGGGCGGGGTATAAATCCAATCTCTTCATCTTCTTTTACCTCACAGGGTGTCTGTCGTGGGGAGGGGAAGGGAAAGGCATTTGTAAGCCGCTCTGAGACTCTCTTGGGTAGTGAAGGGCGGGGTATAAATCCAATCTCTTCATCTTCTTTTACCTCACAGGGTGTCTGTCGTGGGGAGGGGAAGGGAAAGGCATTTGTAAGCCGCTCTGAGACTCTCTTGGGTAGTGAAGGGCGGGGTATAAATCCAATCTCTTCATCTTCTTTTACCTCACAGGGTGTCTGTCGTGGGGAGGGGAAGGGAAAGGCATTTGTAAGCCGCTCTGAGACTCTCTTGGGTAGTGAAGGGCGGGGTATAAATCCAATCTCTTCATCTTCTTTTACCTCACAGGGTGTCTGTCGTGGGGAGGGGAAGGGAAAGGCATTTGTAAGCCGCTCTGAGACTCTCTTGGGTAGTGAAGGGCGGGGTATAAATCCAATCTCTTCATCTTCTTTTACCTCACAGGGTGTCTGTCGTGGGGAGGGGAAGGGAAAGGCATTTGTAAGCCGCTCTGAGACTCTCTTGGGTAGTGAAGGGCGGGGTATAAATCCAATCTCTTCATCTTCTTTTACCTCACAGGGTGTCTGTCGTGGGGAGGGGAAGGGAAAGGCATTTGTAAGCCGCTCTGAGACTCTCTTGGGTAGTGAAGGGCGGGGTATAAATCCAATCTCTTCATCTTCTTTTACCTCACAGGGTGTCTGTCGTGGGGAGGGGAAGGGAAAGGCATTTGTAAGCCGCTCTGAGACTCTCTTGGGTAGTGAAGGGCGGGGTATAAATCCAATCTCTTCATCTTCTTTTACCTCACAGGGTGTCTGTCGTGGGGAGGGGAAGGGAAAGGCATTTGTAAGCCGCTCTGAGACTCTCTTGGGTAGTGAAGGGCGGGGTATAAATCCAATCTCTTCATCTTCTTTTACCTCACAGGGTGTCTGTCGTGGGGAGGGGAAGGGAAAGGCATTTGTAAGCCGCTCTGAGACTCTCTTGGGTAGTGAAGGGCGGGGTGTAAATTCTCTCTTCTTCTCTCTGTAGTGCTAGATTCGAATCCAATAACACCTTAAAGACCAACGAGATTTTCGGGGTTTAGAGTTTCAAGAGTCAACGCTCCCCTCGTTGGGTATCTGACGTATCTGACAAAAGGAGTTTTGACTCTCGAAAGCTCATACTCTGGGAATCTGGTTGGTGTCTAAGGTACCCCAAGGTGATACGGGATTCGAATCTTGCTCTTCTAGTGCAGACCAACATGGTTGCCCACCAGAAACGATCTGAAGTTCTGTCTAAGTTATTGCTAAGCACAGTTATTGGAGAGCCAGTTTGTAGTGGTTAGGAGCTAATCTGGGAGAACCGGGTTTGATTCCCCACTCCTCCGCATGCAGCTGCTGGTGTGACCCTGGGTCAGTCACAAGCTCTCTCAGAGCTGTTCTCTCAAGGGCAGTCGTCAAAAGAGCTCTCTCAGCCCCACCTGGCTCACAGGGTGCCTGTCGTGGGGAGGGGAAGGGGAAGGAGATTGTAAGCAGCTCTGAGACTCCTTCGGGTAGTGAAGGGCGGGGTATACATCCAATCTCCTCCTCCTCCTCCTTCATTTTCATCTTCTTCTCTTAATTGATTCATAAGTGGTTTATGTAGTCTGGAGATGAGCTGTAATGTCAGGAGCTTTCCCGAAGGTTGGCAGCCCTCTGGATGGGGGTCGCGGGGCGGGCAGAGCACAGGCAGGCTGCAGTGCGATGTGATGGGTAGACTATTGGACTAGGGTCTTCGAGACCTGGGTTCGAATCCCCCACTCCATCGTTTTATTTGTTTTATTTCAGCTATATAGTCTGCAGAAAAGGCAGTACAAGAACCAACCAAATTAGCCAAACGGCACACTAATAAGAGGTGGGTGAAGCAGGAAAGACAAGAGACCTGTTCACAAGTTTCAGGGAACGCCCCTTGGGAGCAGATTCACCGGGAAGTGAGAACGACCCCCGGAGTAAGCCAAGCCGAGAGGTCCCTGTAAGGTTGCCATCCTCCAGGTGGGGCCTGGAGATCTCCCACTATTACAGCTTATTCCCCAGACTATAGAGATCGGTTCCCCTGGAGAAAATGGCTGCTTTGGAGGGTGGACGCTGGGGCATTGTAGCCCACTGAATTTCCTATCCTCCCCAGGCTCCATCCCCAAATCTCCAGGAATTTCCCAACCCAGATCTAGCAACCCTGTCCCCCATTTCTGGTTTGGTATAGCCAGGAACCACTCATAAGTTAGCAGAGTGCCCAAAGGCTTACCAAGCAGAAAAGCTTCTCGAGTCTTTCCGTGTCCTGGATAAGAAATAAAGTTCCTCGGAGCCTCTTCATGTTTTCATACTCATAAGATTCCCTTTCTTTAAGGAACTCCAATTCTAGACAGGAAAGGGGAGAGAAAGGATAGTAGTCAAATCTAACTAACTAGGATGGATGCAGATGAGGGATACATGTCCTGCATCCATGTTGGGGAGTCTGGCAAAATGTGGAGAGTGAGGGGGAAGCGGGACGGAAGGGACCTTTTCCTCTGAGAGTAGCAGTCTACACATCAAAGGGGATAGCACTAGAGAAAGAGGGAAGGGATGTTCAGTGCCTAGCCTCTCTACCTCTCAGACTCTCTTGTATTCCTCCTCTGTAGTCTGAGGAAAGAGACAGCGTACAGTCCTCGGCACTTTATGCACCCATATTTTGCCTCGGTTTCTGAGTGCATCCTATTCTTCCGTTCTGCATTCCCTCCCGCTTTCGCTTCCACTTTGTGTCGGGGCCTTCTCTCCTTTTTGCGTTTTGTTTCACAGGAATCTGCATTCAGACAGCTTCCAGCACACTGTTGCCCCGCAGCTACCCAAACTCCTTTTGATGCGATTCTTTGTTCTCATCTGCTTTTGAATCGCTGATCCTCTCTAAAGTAGAATTGTTTCTGATGCTGTTGAAGTGCTGCCCCCCCCCCCCCCCCGTTTCCGCCTCTCTCTCTTTAGGCTGACGCTCCCTCCCCCTTCTGTTTTCTTTCCCTCCTTCTCCGAAGACAAAAGAGGATGTGTCCTCCCGCTCAGGCAAACCCTTGGAAAGCCAGAGAGAGCATAAGAAGGAATCAGTAAATATGAAGGACTCGGGGATTCCCTGCTCCCAAATGTGTCAGTCTTGCGTGTATGGGCCTTAGGGTTGCCAAGCGTATCTTCGCCAGGA
>NW_015160987.1:28340-43816 GCF_001447785.1 Gekko japonicus
TGAATTCGATTTCAGTGCAGAATAGGGGGGAAAACCTGTATTAAAAAGAAGGTTGAATTCAATTTTAGTGCAGAATGGGGGGAAAAACCTGGATTAAAAAGGTTGAATTTGATTTTAGAGAAGAATGGGGGGGGGGAACCTGGATTAAAATGAAGGTTGAATTCGATTTTAGTGCAGAATTGCTTGGAGGACACACAGTGGTGAACATGGATTAAAAGGAGAGCGCAGGAAGGACCGCAGAATCACTGTGGCAATCTTAAGTGGAGCTCTTTAACACACACGCGCTCTCTCTCTCTCTCTCGCTCTCTCTCTCTCTCTCTCTCTCTCTCTCTCTCTCTCTCTTCCTCCCCAGTTCTAGCCCGGCTGCTCCCACCATGGACCACCTCCTGCTCCTGCTTCCCCTCTTGGGTCTGGCGAGTGGCAGCATCCCCTTCGCGCAGAAAGGCTTCTGGGACTTCTCCATGGACGATGCCCAAGCCATTCCCCCAGAGGAGGAAGAGGCCTCGGGGATCTTCCCGACATCGGGGGGCGCCGAGGCAGAGGATGTCTACCCCTTCTACCCGGGCCTCTGTCCCTTTGGTTGCCATTGCCAGCTAAGGGTGGTGCAGTGTTCCGACCTGGGTGAGTATGCGCTTCAGGGAAGCTGTGATCTCGGGTTAGGGTTGTTCATGCAGGGGTACCTTCGTCTGGGTCCGGTGGCACCTTCAAGACCATTGAAGTTTAATTCTGGGTATAAGCTTTCGCGAAGGAACTTCAGGAACAGATGGGGAATGGGAGATTGCTGAATTACAAGTTATCACAACACTCAGGGAAAATGGTACTCCAGGTCTTAACAGAGATATCAGCTTCTTATCTCGCTACACATGCTAAGTCACTCAGTGCTCACTGATACCCAGAAATCAAATTCTATTGATCTTAAAGGTGCCACTGGACTCAGACGTAGTTCTGACATTTGTTGCTAGCTCCTTTATTATCTGTATAGCAACTTTCTGCCATTTACATGTCTTACCTAATGTGTTATTCCAACCTTAAGCACACTTCCTCAGATTTCTGGGTATAAGTGAGAACTGAGTGACTTAGCATGTGTGGTGAGATAAGAAACCAATATCTCTGTTAAGTCCTGGGGTTCCATTGTTCTGAGTGTTGTAATAACGTGTAATTCAACAGTCTCCTGTTCCCATCTGTTTCCGAAGACCCTTTCCAATAAAACAGCTACTTTGAAGGTCCCCCACTGAGTGCCCTGGAAGGCTGAAGTGTTCTCCTACAGGCTTCTCAGTCTTGTGATTCTTGATGTCAGATTGGTGTCTATCTATCCTCCGGTGTAGGCTTTGACCCGTTTGCCTTATGTAGAGAACCAGAGGGCATCGTTGGCATCTAATGGCATATACAGTGTAAGAAGATGAACATGTGAATAAGCCTGAGATGGTGTAGCTGATGTTGTTAGGTCCAGTGATTGTGTTGTCCGGGTGTATGCAGCAGCAAAGGTGGCCTCTGGGTTTATTGCAAGCTCTGGTACGAGTGTCCATGTTCAAATTAGATGTGAAAGAGAACTGTCTTTGGCTGCGGTCACACGGTCATTTTGATTGGGTTTCACCGCTGTTCTCTCTCACATTTAAAACTGCTGATCAGACGCCCACATCCACCTCCCGCACCGAAGTGGGCTCACTCGCGTGATCCTCCTGGTTCTCTAGCGAGTTTTCCGACACTGGGGAAATCAAGTACTTTCCGGGTATTTGCGCTTTGAATCCGTGTTTTTGCCTATCTGGACAGCCATCTCTCGCAATGTTTGCGATTAGGTCGTCTGAACGTCCTTCTTCCAGTAGTTTTTGTGTGTGTGTGACTTTCACCATTGTGTGCATGTGTGCAGATGCACATATGTGTGCAAGTGCATATGCACATATGCGCATGTGCAAAGAATTTTTTTTAAAAAAAAATTGTGCCGCGCCACCACTTGGAGGAGGAGGAGGAGGAGATTGGATTTATACCCCACCCTTCACTACCCAAAGGTAGCGGTGCAGGTATCTGGACAGTGCCTGGAGCATTGTCGCGCAAAGCAAGTGGTTGGGGAAGGGATGTGTGATCATCTGACCCCCAAATTTCATACACCCCCATTTTCATTGAACTCTCCCCTTCGAGGGGACGGTACAACCCGCCCCCAGAGTCTGCCTGTGTGACTGTCCTGGGGGCACCTCACTTTGGAGCAGCTGGCACAAGAACCGCGCTTTGGGAGCCAGTTTGGTGTAGTGGTTAAGTGCGCGGACCATAGAGTTTTCCCTCGAATGACCGTGGCCCTGCCCCCACCGTGCCCGGCGTGGTCGCGTCACTTCCGGGTGACGTGCATGTCGCGTACTTCGGGGGTAGGGTTCCCCCCGGGGCCCGATCCGGCGGCGGCGAGGAATGGGCCTCTGGGGCGGGGGTTTCCCCGCCCCCCGGGAGGACTTGGCAAGCCTAAAAGTAGAAGGCACAGAGACAGCCCTGCCCTGTAGGGTGTGAGTGGCATCCACAGCCATGGGACGGTAGATGCCATGCAGGTATTGAGATGAACTGGTGTGGCTAGTCCAATCACCATTAGTTAGCAGAGTGCTTAAATAAAGCTACAAACGCAGCAGCGTCACTTTACCAGGTTACTCAGCTTCCAAAGCTACATGGAGCCACGTTGCAAGTTTAGAAGAGGAATACTCCTCTCTTTATTTGAGAAGTACACTTTGGATAGGAAAGAGTAAGGACAGGACAGAATACTAACTTACTAGCTGAAGGATGGAAGCAGATGGCGAAAGGCCCATCCACCTCTTGGTGCCAAGAGAGGACCGCAAGAGAGCTTGTCTTCATTTGAGCGAGAGAGGAGGAGGAAGGGGAAATGGTCCCTGAAAACACAATCTGCATTTCAGAGGAGACAGTGACAGAAGAGTAGATAAAGGAAGAAAGGTCCCTGTGCCTATCTAGCTATCTAGTCTCTCTTGCCGCTCAGTCTGGAGGTCTGAGGCCGGGAATATAGCATCTGGAACTTCCAACAGCAGACAGTGTGGCTCTGTGGCGCATCTGTGCATAGCCAAAGCCCCATAAAGTAGCAGCGTTCTGCCCAAGACAATACTTCCTAGTTTGCCACTGATATTAAGACAGAACTAGGTACATCCGAAACGCATGTCCAGCGAAGAATTCAGCAAGAGAATTGCGCTATGAATGCAATATCGTAACTCCCAGTTCAGTGACACAAGAAGAATATAAATATTTAGCTTCATTACAGCCTTCAAGATGAATTGTCCATCTGGTTCACCATCTGTCTCCAAATAGCAGTATTTTGAAAGGCTTTCCTTTTTAAATAAGCTGTCAGTTTGATTGTACAAAATGCAACAAATGTAAAAAAATATTTAAAAACCACAATTTAAAATTGCCAGTTAGGACTGCCTATGAATAAAAAGGAAATGAAGCTGTCTTCAGCCGCCTTCTGATGACGGAAAGTGAGGGGACGAAGAGGCCTCTGTGGTGTGCCTACATTTTTAGAAAAGCTTTTAAAAAGACAGAATTAGGTAATGGAGGCCTGGCTATCACTTTTCTCCCTTGTCCCTGTAATGTTTAAAGCATCATGTAAGAACATCACAGAAGCCCTGCTGGGTCAGACCAGGGAGGGTCCCACTAGTCCAGCCTCCCGTCTCACACAGGGGCCAGCCGGTTCCTCTGGAGGGCCAGCAACAGGGCAGGGAGGCCGAGGCCTTCCCCTGAGAAGGACACCAGAAGAGCCCTGCTGGGTCAGACCAGGGAGGGTCCCTCTAGCCCAGCCTCCCGTCTCACACAGGGGCCAGCCAGTCCCTCTGGAGGGCCAGCAACAGGGCAGGGAGGCCGAGGCCTTCCCCAGATAAGAGCATCAGAAGAGCCCTGCTGGGTCAGACCAGGGAGGGTCCATCCAGTCCAGCCTCCCATCTCACACAGGGGCCAGCCAGTTCCTCCGGCGGGCCAGCAACAGGGCAGGGAGGCCGAGGCCTTCCCCTGATAAGAGCATCAGAAGAGCCCTGCTGGGTCAGACCAGGGAGGGACCCTCCAGTCCAGCCTCCCATCTCACACAGGGGCCAGCCAGTTCCTCTGGAGGGCCAGCAACAGGGCAGAGAGGCCGAGGCCTTCCCCTGAGAAGGACACCAGAAGAGCCCTGCTGGGTCAGACCAGGGAGGGTCCCTCTAGTCCAGCCTCCCGTCTCACACAGGGGCCAGCCAGTCCCTCTGGAGGGCCAGCAACAGGGCAGAGAGGCCGAGGCCTTCCCCTGAGAAGAGCATCAGAAGAGCCCTGCTGGGTCAGACCAGGGAGGGTCCCTCTAGTCCAGCATCCTGACTCACACAGGGGCCAGCCAGTTCCTCTGGAGGGCCAACTATGGGGCAGAGAGGGCAAGGCCTTCCCCTGATGTTGCCTCCTGGCTCTGGGACTCAGAGGGTTGGTGCCTCTGAATGTGGCGGTTCCCGTCAGCACTTGCCAGACAGCTTGCCCAAGGCAGTCAATCCTAACTGGTCCATCCCTCTTATTCTATCCTATCCAGGACTCAAAGAAGTGCCGAAAGAAATTTCGGCAGACACCAGTTTGCTGGACCTACAGAACAACCAGATTACGGAGCTGCGGAAAGACGACTTCAAGGGGCTGCACCAACTATATGTATGTAATCTAAGCCCGCCCCCCCTTTTCTGGCTCTGTTGTGACCCACCATGAGCAAAAGGCACAGCAGGATGACCTCAAGTTGTCATTTGGGGGTGGACCTTGGGGAGGGGGGTGGGAGCTCAGCGGGGAACTGACTCCTTGGTACTGCTGATCGAAAGCCATCGATGCTGCATCACCAAGGCTATTTTTGGGCAGGAACGCACAGGAACAGAGTCCCGGCTGGCTCCCGAGTTGGCCACGCCCAGCAGGAACTCATTAGCATAATAGGCCACACCCAACAGCAGAAACTCATGAGGATTGGCTACATCAGGGGTGTGTGGCCTAACATGCAAAGGAGTTCCTGCTACAAAAAAGGCCCTGGGTTTTGACAACAAACAAGGTAAACAGAATAACAAGCAAAAGGTGGGTGTGGCTGGATGACCACACTTCTGGTAACATGGGGGTGCGGCCTAATGTGCTAATGAGCTGTGCTGTCAGGGGTGTGGCCTAATATGCTAATGAGTTCCGGCTGGGCTTTTTCTACAAAAAGACCCCTGTAGCAGCATCACTATGATTTAAAAGCAAAATGCATTACTGAGCATGGCTCTGTGCAGGGGCTTTTTTTGTAGAATAAGCCCAGCAGGAACTCATTAGCATAACAGGCCACACCCAACAGCAGAAACTCGTTAGCATATTAGGCCACACCCCTGACAGAGCAGCTCATTATCATATTAGGCCACACCCCATGCCTCCCCTTTGCTTGCCCGGGCGCCTTGTGGCTGCGGGGAGCTTGGGCAAGCCAGCCCTTCGACAGGCTGGGGAAGGCACCCCCCCCATGCCTCCCCTTTGCTTGCCTGGGCGCCTTGTGGCTGCGGGGAGCTTGGGCAAGCCAGCCCTTCGACAGGCTGGGGAAGGCACGGGGAGGCATTTAAATACCTCCCCGATCCTTCTAGGGCACCCCCTGACCCGCCCGCCTCGGAGTTGCCAGGGGGGGTCGCTCTCCAGGCCTTCCCCCTGTAACCACGCATGCACAGAGGTTTTGGCGGTAGGTGTGGGCGTGGCCAACTCTGAAGCCAGCCGGAACTCCGTTCCTGTGCGTTCCTGCCCCAAAATAGCCCTGGCTCTATACATATCCCACAGATCCACAAAGACGAGTGAGGAACTGGGTAGTTGGTATCAGTGTTCCCTCTCAGCTGAGTGAGTATGAGCTAGCTCACAGTTTTTTAGCCTCCAGCTCACACATTTTTTGTCTTAGCTCAGGAAGGATGGGGCTCCAGGGCAAACTGATTCATGCAGCAGCCCAATCACTCACTCACAATTTTAATGCCAGCAGCTCACAAAGTAGAATTTTTGCTCACAAGACTCCACAGCTTAGAGGGAGCATTGGATGGTATTCATCATTTTCCTGGCCCTTCGGAAATGTATATCCTGTTCTCTCATCCAAAAAGGGTCTTGCGGGTTGCTTCCGTGGAAACTGTTTAGTCTGGAATGGACCCCGTTCATGTACTCAGTTAATGACAGATAACCCAGCCAACCCAGCCAGCAACGTTCCAGTGTTTTCCTTGTGACCCTTCCTCCTTTTTTCAGACTTGACTTGTGGTGATTTTAAACAAAGTGCAGTCACCGTGTTCCCGTCTGCCCCATTTGGACTGGCCAAGCACTGTCATGGTTTCTTTGGGCTAAAAGGTAAAGGTAAAGGTTCCCTTGCTCGAAAGCCAGTCAAATCCGACTCTAGGGTTGCGGTGCTCATCTCCGTTTCCAAGCTGAAGAGCCAGCGCTGTCCGAAGACGTTTCCGTGGTCATGTGGCTGGTATGACTAAACACCAAGGCGCACGGAACGCTGTTCCCTTCCCACTGAAGTGGTACCTATTTATCTACTTGCAATTCCTTGCTTTCGAACTGCTAGGTTGGCAGGAGCTGGAACTAGAGACGGGAGCTCACTCCGTCATGCGGCACCCGGGTCTCGAACTGCTGAATCGACCGACCTTCCACAGTCTGCAGTTCAGCGTCTTAACCACTTGAGCCACCGCAGCTCCCTTCAATTTTCAACATCAATTAGAGATGAACTTATTTTACTCAGCTAGAGAGTCAATGGAGAGGACAGATGCTGACTGGCTCCCAAAAATAATACAGGTGTTGTATTCTGCACCGGCTAGAGTTTCCAAATTGGTTTTTGGAGGGGAGACCAATGTCCAGTGCATTATGGTAGTCTCGTCTCATTGTTACTGTGGCAGGGATCCAGGTGGTCAGTTTTGGTGGTAAAAGGTTCCCTTGCTCGAAAGCCAGTCAAATCCGACTCTAGGGTTGCGGTGCTCATCTCCGTTTCCAAGCCGAAGAGCCAGCGCTGTCCGAAGACGTTTCCGTGGTCATGTGGCCAGCATGACTAAACACCAAGGCGCACGGAACACTGTTCCCTTCCCACCGAAGCGGTACCTATTTATCTCCTTGCAATTTCTTGCTTTCGAACTGCTAGGGTGGCAGGAGCTGGAACTAAAGACGGGAGCTCACTCCGTCATGCAGCACACTCGGGTCTTGAACTGCTGAACTACTGACCTTCCACAGCCTGCAGTTCAGTATCTTAACCACTTGAGCCACCGCAGCTCCTGTGCCTTTAAATGTTGTTTTATGAGCCGCTTCTGTTTCTCTGCTCAATTGGATGTTTTATTACTCACTTTTTCTTCGCAGACAACCTAGGGTTGCCTGGTTTGGGTTGGGAAATACCTGGAGATTTGAGGGGCGGAGCCTGAGGAAGGAGGGGTTTGGGGAGGGGAGGGGCTTCAGTAAGGAAGGGGTGTCCTAGAGCCCATTCTCCAAAGCAGCCGTTCTCTCCAGTGGAGCTGACCTTTGTCATCTGGATATCGTTTTTTCATTCCTGGAGACCTGCAAGCCCTAACTGGAGACCGAGACGCCTAGTTTGAGGAACAAGGTTTCCCAACGGCTTAGCAGCCCTTGGGTCTCTGTTCAGCTGTGTTTCCTTGCAGGGAAAATGGCTGCCCTTCGCTTCCGCCCCACTTCTGAAGACACATTTTGCACCCATTCCTCACAAATCTTCTATCAGCAGCACCTCCTGGTGGTAGAACGGGGATGTGCACCCATCTTGTCCCATCTTTGTTCTCCGCGAGGTGGTGGAACTCTCTGCCCGTGCTTCCCTACAGACCTTCTTGGCATTTTTTTCACCTTACTGGGAGATCGGAATAGGTCCCCCAGCACTCAAGATGATGCTGAGGAATATAAGGAGTTGCCTGATAGTGGATCATGTCCCAGGCCGGCTGCTCCAGTAACTGTCTCCACAACCTGATGCTGATTCTTTGACCAGGATAGATCTCTAAATTGCAAGCTGTCAGCCCGCTTGAGACGACAGTTCTCACCTGCTGCAAGTTAATCACTTCTGCCAGCCAGCCTAAGCAACAGTTCTGATCACAAGCCGGCAGGTGGGGTGTGTGTGAGGACTTCTATAGTCAAGAAAGCTAACACGTAGGCAGAAAAAAACTCTCTTAAAGGAGGCCGGTTTCTGGACACAGAGTTAGGATCCTAGAGGTCACCTACTCCAACCCCCTTGCTCAGTGCGGGAATTAGTCAGCTACAGCACCCCGCTCTGCTTAAAAGAGCACATGCCTTTAAAAAAATGTTTTAAAATGATTGAAAAAAGCATTTACAGGAGAGATTCTTGTGGGGCCGTGCCTTTAAGAAAGGGGGCGGAGCCCCAAAAAGCCCCACCGTCGCTACGGGCCTCCAACCATGTATTTTGCCACTACCCTACACCTTGTTCCCCTCCATTCAACATCTCCTTCTGCATCAGAAGGGTTGAAAGTGCCTGGCGGAGTCTCTTTCACAGTGCCCCCTGTTAGGAAACGGGGTCCCTCCCGCTCCCATTAATGTATTGCACACTGACATGTTGGTGGAAAGTTCTATCAAGGCACAGCTGACTTAACGGCAGCCTCGTCAGGTTCCCAAGTCAAGAGACAAACCGAGGTGGTCTACCATTGTCCACCTCTGCACAGAGACCTTCGATTGCCTTGGAGGTCTCCCATCCAAGTACTAACCAGGGCCGACCCTGCTTAGCTTCTGAGATCTGACAAGAGAAGACTGGCCGGCCTGGGCCATCCAGGTCAAGGCAAGAGGTAAACAGTGGTGGTTTGCCCTTGCCTGCCTCTGCGTAGCAACCCTGGTTTTCCTTGGAGGTCTCCCATCCAAATACTAACCAGGGCCGACCCAGCTTAGCTTCTGAGATCAGGTGAGATCACGCTAACCTGGGCCACCCAGGCCAGGGCAGAGAGAAACAGAGGTGGGTTTGCCATGGCCTGCCTCTGCGTAGCAACCCTGGGCTTCCTTGGCGATCTCCCACCCAAGCCCTAACCAGGGCTGACCCTGGCTATTGGAGATTAGGCTAGACTGGGCCATCCAGGTCATGGCACCTCCCCTCAAACGTTCCGCTTACGTGATCTCTCTCTGTACGTTTCCGGTTCCTAGGCCCTGGTCCTGGTGAACAATAAGATCACCAAGATCCACCCCAAAGCCTTCAGCCCCCTGCACAAGCTCCAGAAGCTGTACATCTCCAAGAACAACTTGGTGGAGATCCCGCCGAACCTGCCCAGCTCCTTGGTCGAACTCCGCATCCACGACAACAGGATCAAGAAGATCTCCAAGGACGTCTTCAACGGGCTCAACAGCATGAATTGCATCGGTGAGGCCAGCGGCTGTACCGAACCGTCCGGGCTCTTTCTCTAGCAGGAACTCCTTTGCATATTAGGATTGTTTTATGAGCCGCTTCTGTTTCTCTGCTCAATTGGATGTTTTATTACTCACTTTTTCTTCGCAGACAACCTAGGGTTGCCTGGTTTGGGTTGGGAAATACCTGGAGATTTGAGGGGCGGAGCCTGAGGAAGGAGGGGTTTGGGGAGGGGAGGGGCTTCAGTAAGGAAGTGGTGTCCTAGAGCCCATTCTCCAAAGCAGCCGTTCTCTCCAGTGGAGCTGACCTTTGTCATCTGGAGATTCATTCCTGGAGGACCTGCAAGCCCTAACTGGAGATCGAGACGCCTAGTTTGGGGAACAAGGTTTCCCAATGGCTTAGCGGCCCTTGGGTCTCTGTTCAGCTGTGTTTCCTTGCAGAGAAAACGGCTGCCCTTCGCTTCTGCCCCCCTTCTGAAGACACATTTCGCACCCATTCCTCACAAATCTTCTCTCAGCAGCACCTCCTGGTGGTAGAACGGGGATGTGCGCCCATCTTGTCCCATCTTTGTTCTCCGCGAGGTGGTGGAACTCTCTGTCCGTGCTTCCCTACAGACCTTCTTGGCATTTTTTTCACCTTACTGGGAGATCAGAATAGGTCCCCCAGCACCCAAGATGATGCTGAAGAATATAAGGAGTTGCCTGATAGTGGATCATTGTCCCAGGCCTGCTGCTCCAGTAACTGTCTCCACAACCTGATGCTGATGCTGTGACCAGGATAGATCTCTAAATTGCAAGCTGTCAGCCGCTTGAGATGACAGTTCTCACCTGCTGCAAGTTAATCACTTCTGCCAGCCAGCCTAAGCAACAATTCTGATCAGAAGCTGGCAGGTGGGGGGGTGAGGACTTCTACAGTCAAGAAAGCTAACACGTAGGCAGAAAAAAAACTCTCTTAAAGGAGGCCGGTTGCTGGACAGAGTTAGAAGGGATCCTAGAGGTCACCTACTCCAACCCCCTTGCTCAGTGCGGGAATTAGTCTGCTACAGCACCCCGTTCTGCTTAAAGGATCACATGCCTTTAAAAAATTTTTAAAATGATAGAAAAAAGCATTTACAGGAGAGATTCTTGTGGGGCCGTGCCTTTAAGAAAGGGGGCGGAGCCCCAAAAAGCCCCACCGTCGCTACGGGCCTCCAACCATGTATTTTGCCACTACCCTACACCTTGTTCCCCTCCATTCAACATCTCCTTCTGCATCAGAAGGGTTGAAAGTGCCTGGCGGAGTCTCTTTCACAGTGCCCCCTGTTAGGAAACGGGGTCCCTCCCGCTCCCATTAATGTATCGTACACTGACATGTTGGTGGAAAGTTCTATCAAGGCACAGCTGACTTAACGGCAGCCTCGTCAGGTTCCCAAATCAAGAGACAAATCGAGGTGGTCTACCATTGCCCGCCTCTGCACAGAGACCTTCGATTGCCTTGGAGGTCTCCCATCCAAGTACTAACCAGGGCCGACCCTGCTTAGCTTCTGAGATCTGACAAGAGAAGACTGGCCGGCCTGGGCCATCCAGGTCAAGGCAAGAGGTAAACAGTGGTGGTTTGCCCTTGCCTGCCTCTGCGTAGCAACCCTGGTTTTCCTTGGAGGTCTCCCATCCAAATACTAACCAGGGCCGACCCAGCTTAGCTTCTGAGATCAGGTGAGATCACGCTAACCTGGGCCACCCAGGCCAGGGCAGAGAGAAACAGAGGTGGGTTTGCCATGGCCTGCCTCTGCGTAGCAACCCTGGGCTTCCTTGGCGATCTCCCACCCAAGCCCTAGCCAGGGCTGACCCTGGCTATTGGAGATTAGGCTAGACTGGGCCATCCAGGTCATGGCACCTCCCCTCAAACGTTCCGCTTACGTGATCTCTCTCTGTACGTTTCCGGTTCCTAGGCCCTGGTCCTGGTGAACAATAAGATCACCAAGATCCACCCCAAAGCCTTCAGCCCCCTGCACAAGCTCCAGAAGCTGTACATCTCCAAGAACAACTTGGTGGAGATCCCGCCGAACCTGCCCAGCTCCTTGGTCGAACTCCGCATCCACGACAACAGGATCAAGAAGATCTCCAAGGACGTCTTCAACGGGCTCAACAGCATGAATTGCATCGGTGAGGCCAGCGGCTGTACCGAACCGTCCGGGCTCTTTCTCTAGCAGGAACTCCTTTGCATATTAGGCGACACACCCCTAATGTAGCCAATCCTCCAAGAGCTTACAAAGCTCTTCTTACAGGGGCTACTGTAAGCTCTTGGAGGATTGGCTACATTAGGGGGGGTGTCACCTAATATGCAAAGGAGTTCCTGCTACAAAAAGAGCCCTGCACCAGTATTCGTTCTGCCATCCTCCATGCGTGATGAGTGGGGCCGGTCCATCCGAAAAACGTTCTTCTCCCGCTCCAGAAAAGACCAGTGGAGTGAACCCGCTGCATGTATTTGAGGGCTAAGAATAGACCGATGGGCCAAAATAACACCCAGTACCCAAAATGACCGGGCTTTGGGAATTCAAGGGCAAGGCAGCAATTTGTCCTGTGGCCAACTCGTTCGGTCTTGTGTGTCTTTCCGGCATCTGTTCTCCCTAGAAGAAACGCCCACAAGAAGAGCTGGATCTGAGTCCAGTGGCAGCTTAGAGATTAACAAGATTTTCAGGGTATAAACTCGCAAGAATCAAAGCTGTGATTTGGACTCTTGAAAGCTTATGCCCTGGGAATTTTGTTGGTCTTGAAAGGGCCACTGCGTTCCGATCTAGACGTTCTGTTGGGTATGTTATTTTCTTGTGTATCATACGGATATCGTGACCAGAGAAATATGTGTTATCATTTCTAAAATTCTTTTCTAGCATTCTAACAAAATCATTTCTAGCATTCTAACATATAGGACCAGTAGAGATGGAAATGAAATTGCCTTCGGTATGTTAACAGAGGTCCCGATCACACGCAGAAGTAGCCACGTGATAGGCACGAATGCCGGACGGATTTTAAGGGCGCGATCACACGAGAACATCCGGCAAGCGTCCCGCACCCGTCGGCAACTCATTTCACTCCGCTGAAGAAGCGTAGTTAAAAAATACCTGGGAAAGTTCAGTAGCAACCGGGTGTGTGACAGGCCGCAGACGGACTTTCCCGTGTGATCGCTCCACCAGGCTCCCGTTGCGTCAGTGATCCCTTGTTGAAGCGCACCAGAAACACGCGGTGAAGACAAAAAACCCGATTCACCCGCCGTTGCGCCTGGTCATGCAGTGGCAGGTCAAATTAAAGGTAAAGGTTCCCTTGCTCGAAAGCCAGTCGAGTCCGACTCTAGGGTTGCGGTGCTCATCTCCGTTTCAAAGCCGAAGAGCCAGCGCTGTCCGAAGACATTTCCGTGGTCATGTGGCCGGCATGACTAAACACCACGGCGCACGGAACGCTGTTCCCTTCCCACCGAAGTGGTACCTATTTATCTACTTGCCATTTCTTGCTTTCGAACTGCTGGGTTGGCAGGAGCTGGAACTAGAGATGGGAGGTCAAATTACTATGGAGTAAAAAGCCTCGCTCCCCCCCCCATTCAAGGAGATAACACTTATACACACTAGAGTGATGTAGCGCCTCTCAGTGTCCAACCACGCTGACTAGCTCACTCCAACAAAAAGATTGCATTGTTCATATCAAAAACACTGTGTTCAGATCTCAGTGGAAAATGCAATTGATTCCATTTCATATATTACACGACCGAGCTCTACGAATCTGCCTAGCTTGCCATGGTTTTCATAGACATGGACAAGCTGGGGGAGGGGATATGTCGTGCATACCACACTTGTGGAACGGCCCAAGGGTCAGGCCAGAGTGCAGGCTGCAGTCGGTGTTTTCGGGGGAATCGGTATTTTTCGAGTTTGGGTAAACAAAATCCGAAAACTTCGGTAAATACCAATATTCCCGAATCCCTCTATTGGTATTACACTGGGATTTGGGAAATACTTAACATTGCCGAAAATATTCAGCTGGCTATTAGAGCATGTCAGTTTCACTCCCCCCCCTTCCAAGTGGAGGGGGAAGTGAAACTGACCCGCTCTCTCTCCCCTGAGCTTCCCCAGCCGGCCACAGTGGCAGGCCAACTGGGGAAGCAAAGGCAGACTGGGGAGGCATTTAGAGATGCCTCCCTTGATTCCCCAGCCGGCCAGAAGTCTGAAAATCACTGTTCTGAGTTGGTGCTTTCACACACGCTCAATGAGGCACTTTCTATTCACTTTCAATGCACTCTACAACTGGATTTTACTGTGTCGATTGGCAAAATCCACTTGCAAATGATCACTAAAGTGCACTGAATGTGGACTGAAAGTGCATTATTCAGGTAGACTCAGGGTGCTGCTTTCACACAGGCTGAATAATGTACCTCCAGTCCACTTTCAGTGCACTTTGCAGCTGGGTTTTACTGTGTGAAAGGGCAAAATACACTTGCAAATGATCACTAAAGTGCATTGAGTGCGGACTGAAAGTGCATTATTCAGGTAGACTCAGGGTGCTGCTTTCACACAGGCTGAATAATGTACCTCCAGTCCACTTTCAGTGCACTTTGCAGCTGGGTTTTACTGTGTGAAAGGGCAAAATACACTTGCAAATGATCACTAAAGTGCATTGAGCGTGGACTGAAAGTGCATTATTCAGGTAGACTTGGGGCTTTTCTGCATTCCCATTTTCCTTGCTTGTTGCTTTGGGGGGTGGTTGTGTTCTGCATGGGTTTTGCCCCATCTAGTGGTCAATTCGATATTACATCGCTGTATGTTTGGCATAAAACCCCGCAGTTTAAGTCTGCTGGAAGTGATGCTGAACATAAAGTGAGCTAATATTGAATTGACCACTAGAGGGAGCATGTGCAGAATAGACCCTCCCTGCCCGAAGCAACAGGAACACACAAGCGAAGGAAATGAGAATGCCAAGAAGCCCTCAGGGCTCTTTCGCACACGCTGAATAATGCGCTTCCGATCCACTTTTCGATGCATTTTGCAACTGGATTTTATGGTGTGAAATGGCAAAATCCACTTACTAAAGTGCATCGAAAGTGGATTGAAAGTGCGTCATTCAGCACTTTCGAAAGCGTGTAAAAGTACTGACCTACAGTAGGAAAGAGGGGTGGGATACGAGAAAGCATCTCCTCGTGCTCTCCGCGTAACCCGGTTCCTCTCTCCACAGAGATGGGTGGGAACCCCTTAGAGAACAGTGGATTCGAGCCTGGAGCCTTTGACGGCTTGAAGCTGAACTACCTGCGAATCTCAGAAGCGAAGCTCACGGGGGTACCAAAAGGTAACAGAGGACCTCTCTGCCAGCTCCTCGTTTTCGTAATCCCCCTCCCCCCGACTTCTCTCGTATACTAATTTCAGACTCTTGTCCCAGATCTGCCCGAAACCCTGCATGAGCTACATCTGGACCACAACAAGATCCAAGCCATCGAACTAGAGGACCTGATCCGCTACTCCAAACTGTACAGGTAGTGTGAATTGAAGCCTAGGCTAGCTGGATCTCACTAGCCTTTCCCTTCCCGTCCCCACAACAGGCACCCTGTGAGGTAAAAGAAGAAGGAGAGATTGGATTTATACCCCGCCTTCACTTCCCAAAGGAGTCTCAGAGCGGCTTACAAACTCCTTTCCCTTCCCCTCCCCACAACAGACACCCTGTGAGGCAGGTGGGGCTGAGAGAGCTCTGACAGAAACGGCTCTTTTTCAAGAACAGCTCTTGTCAGAACTATGGCTTGCCCAAGGTCATCCAGCCAGCTCCAAGTGGAGGAGTGGGGAATCAAACCCGGTTCTCCCAGATTAGAGTCTGCGCACTTCACCACGACACCAAACTGGCTTAGTGTTTGGATGGGAGGCCGCCGAGGAATACCAGTCCAGGGTTGCTATGCAGAGGCAAGCAATGGCCCAACCACCTCTGAACATCTCTTGACTTAAGAACCCTTTGGGGTTGGCCACGAGTTGGCCATGACTTGACGGCACTCTGAACTTGCTGGCTCCAGGTGTAGAGAGACAGTTTGGTGTCGTGGTTAGGAGCACAGACTCTAATCTGGGAGAGCCGGGTTTGATTTCCCCATTCCTCCACGTGCAGCTGCTGGTGTGACCTGGGGTCAGTCCCAGTTCCTTCAGAGCTGTTCTCTCAGGAGCAGTCCTCGAAAGAGCTCTCTCAGCCCTGCATGC